>NC_056525.1:7093748-7133363 GCF_019175285.1 Sceloporus undulatus | reverse complement strand
CCCGCGCGCAAGAGGCACTGGCTCCGTCCGCCTTTGCCTCCTCTATGCTGCGGGCGGGCGCCAAGCCTGGGGGCGGAGGAAGAGGGTGGTGCGGGCGTGCGGGGAGGCGCCTCCTCCGCCCCAGGCAGGCCTCGCTGTCCTCCTCTTCCTCCCCGCCTCCCTGAGGCGGAGGAGGAGGGCAGTGAGGCCCTGCAGGCGGCAGCAACTTGGTTGCAACCGGGGGGGTCCCGGTTTTTGGGCTGCACCTGTGCCGGGAGGGGCCCGGGGCCCCCCAAAACGGGAAATACACGGGTGCAGCCGGGTTATGGCAAGCCTAAGGGAGCCCCTAAGTCATTAGGCTGGAACTGCTTAAGCCAGAAGATAAACCCTTCTCAAAGAAATTGGTACAAAACAAAACTGTAAAAAAACAGTGCAGTGCTTAGAATCCAGCATGGAATCTTGAAGAATAAATCCTGCCAGACTCATTCTTTCTCTCTCTTTTGACGGAGGTTACTAGTTTAGTGGATTGTGGAAAAGTTGTGGCTGTAATTAGCCTTAATTTCAGCAAAGCATCTGACAAAGATCCCAGTTTTGGTTAGAAAAATGGTTCAGTGAGTACCACATGAAAGATAATACTGTCAGGTGGATTCAGTGCAGGCTGGAAAACCATGCTCAGAGATCTCTTCGGTGATTTATCATTAAACTTTGAAGGAGATTTTGAAGAGATGGTCCATGTGACTTACATGAAAGTGGGTAGGAATCTTGGTTTAATTGCACTGACACAAAACTGGAGGTATAGCTTGTATCGCTGGGCATGGAAATAAAATTCAAATTAACCTGATAGAATGAAAATAGGGCTGACATGTAAAAAATGAAATTCAGCAGAGGCAAAGTTCTGCATTTAGCCAACAGAAAAATAATCAATTTAATAACATCAGTATGGGGAAATCCAGCAAGCCCTTGGTACCCACTGGGGTTTGGTTCCAGGAGCCCCCGTGGATACCAAAATCCGTGGATGCTCAAACCCCATTAAATGCATTGTAAGCGAAAATGGTGTTCCTTATAATGGCAAAATCAAGGTTTGTTTTTTGGAATTTATGGTTTTTTTTAGTATTTTCAAGCCGTGGATAGTTGAATCTATGGATAAAGAATCTGTGAATACAGAGAGCCAACTGTATTTTGCTTTATTTTAATAACTGTGAAAAGGATTTGGGATTTTACTTCACGTTGAATATGAACAAGAATCATTTATGTGGTGAAATTACAAAAAATATGATTTCAGGTAGTAATAAGAGAACCATAGTTTCCCACTGTGTATTAGTCACGAGTCTGGAATACTTTATCCTGTTCTGGGTCTCACATATTAAATATGCTGTAGACCAGGGATGGACAACATTGTTTTTAGTGTGGTTGCTGAATTCCACTTTGAAATGGGACTTGGGGAAGGGTTGGGGGTTTGTCCTGGCAATGAATAGTTCTTTCCCCAAGACCTGAGATAGGACCAAGCCAACATGAGTGGGGCAGATGTAATTCCTATGTAGGTGGACATTTTCAACCAAACATACAAAACATAGGTTAGTTCTATACATGTCAACTTTGGAGTAAGTTCTAAGGTAACAGTTTTCCAGGTTGTGCTGAGTTCCATGCAACAGCTTCTTGGTCTTTGCATGCCTTTTTATGTCTGATCTCTGATCACAGATAATACAAGAGAAAACTTGTGGGCTGGATGGGGAACCCATGTGGCTTGCATCCAACTGATGGTCCTAATTCCTGAGGTTATTGGTCCCTGGTGCAGCCAAATCCAAACAGGTTTGAAGGTGAATATTGGTGAGTGGAAAACAAGTTGTATGATGAATGTTTGAAGGAACTAGGAATGCTAGCCTGGTGAAGAGGCTGTATGGCCATCTGTCTGGGATGCTTTGATTGAGATTTCCCGCATGGCAGGGGGTTGGACCAGATGGCCCTTGTGGTCTCTTCCAGTTCTATGATTCTATGAAGAGAAGACTCAGGAGGATAGGTGTGGTAGAGGTGGAGGTGATGGTACAAACACATGATTACACTCTTCAAATGCTTGAAGTCTGTAAAGTGGAAAAATACCTTTTTTCTGCTGCTCCAGAGGACAGGGATTGTTTCAGTGGTTTTAAGCTATCAGAAGATAGATTTTCTTTAAATACTAGATAAACATTTTTAATGAAAAAAGCAGTTCACATTATATCCACTTACAGGTGTAGGCAGGAGTGATAGTTTCCCTTCAGGTTGAGGTAGGACAACTATCAGAGACATAACAGCTCTTGCTTTCTTGCATTGAGCAGCGGGTTGAACCAAATGCCAAAATTCCTTCTGCAATAGGCTATCCTATCCTGTCAGATTATGAGATATACAACAGTCCATTTGTTCTTCAAGTGTGCCTCTTTATGTATTCCGGTTGGTGCCATGTATACAGATGAGGCAGGCATAAGCAGCCTTAAGTGAACCCCAAGGTTTGCAGACGTACACAAAGTCCTGTGGAGAAAGTGGAGGTGAGGGGATGAGAAACAGTCCAGTGGGGATTGAGCATTTTCAATGAGTTCAGACTTCTGATTGTTAAGGAAGAGGAATTGGAAAATAGGGCTGAGGGACTGGGCACATCTTGAGGAGGCTGACCCTTGGAAAGCTGTCCAGCGACACTCCATGCTAGTCTCACTTGGCTTTCAGTCTGCTATCTTTTAGTTTACTGTGAGTTCAGAGCATTCTGGTCATATTCCTTGCTGTGTTTGTCACTTTTTAATAAAGAGGTTAGATTAAGCACTACATTTTTCCTGCTTTAATCCTCTCCTTTCTATTATATCATTGTGAAGAAAGCATAAGAACTGTCTACTCAGATTGCATGCCATTTGGATTCATGCAGCGTAGTTTGGTACACAGTTAAATTTGTAATCCTTTTCTTTCCACTGTAAAGGACTGATAATAGTGTAATACGTGTACTGGGCATAATGCTTGTGTACAGAGATAGCAGGTCTTTGGAAGAATTACATGATTTTTAAACATATGCAATACTATACAGTACACACACATATATAGTGTGGCTTTTATTTTGAGAAATCATGTTTTAAAATGTGGGCAATATGTAGGTACTTGTTTGCTGTTGCTGTGTGCCTTCAAGTTGTTTCCGACTTATGGTGACCCTAAAGCTCATGGGATTTGCTTGGCAAGATTTGCAGTTGCCTTCCCCTGAGGCTGAGAGCATGTGACTTGCCCAATGTCACCCAGTGGGTTTTATGACTGAGCTGGAAATTGTACTCTAGTCTCCAGAGTCACAGTCCCAACACTTTCAAACCACTACGCCAAGCTGGCTCTCAGTTTACACTTGAGCATCCGAAAATTAACACATAAATCTATATATCTTCTTATGGAATTCTCTCTAGGAACATGATTGACTAGGAGCATACTAGAAACTAGGGGTGCATCTGTGCTGTAGAAATAATGCAGCTTGACAGCACTTTAACTGTCTGTTAATCCTACAGAATCCTGGGATTTGTAGTTTTGTGAGGCACCAGCACTCTTTGACAGAGAATCTGAAGACCTTGTAAAACTACACACCCCAGGATTCCATAGAATGGAGCTACAGCACTTGAAGTGGTTTCAAACTGCATTATTTCTGTAGTGTAGATACACGCTAAGACTTAATTCTTAGCTGGAGGAAGTTGTCAGAGCCGATGAGAGTGCAGTTTGGGTTCTGCAAGGAAGTCAAGTTCCGGACCTCCCCAGTTCTGATTTTGCCCCAGGAAGTCCTCCTCTCTTTCCCTTCTTCTTTTTGCCCCATCAAATTTCTGGCAGAGGTGGAGAAAGAAAAAGTGAGAAAGAAATGTAAAGTTCCCTCCCTTAGATCATTCCCTGGGGTGCAAAGGGGGGAAAGAGACTTGATGGGTCAACAGTTTATTTTGAGGAGGTGTAGGATTAACAGGGTTAATCCAGAGAAGAATACTGCAAGGTCTCTACAAATTTTTCTGCTAGTCTAGACAATGCCTGTATATGGTGGCAGTTGCCATTGAAACAGTTTATGTACTTGTATTTTTTGTTGATTTAAAAACAAAAGTGAACTAATTTTACCACGAAGAATCGAACTTGAAAGCCAGTTCACAGGGCTATCATTGGGGACTGGAGCATAGCATATTTAGGCGAGTGAGAGAGAGGAACCAAGGAACCTCACAATTTACAAAAGAGGTTGCAGGGGAGGAGGGAAGAATGGTTGAAAGAACATGCTCTATTCACATTAAAATTAGCATATATTCACTCTTGTCACATTAAAACGTGAATATAATGGTTCTCAAATAGCTCCCGGTCCATGTCTCTTAATTAGCAGGCAGCAGCCCCCCCCTCAGCAACGCTGAAGGACAAGCAGAAACAAAATTGAAGCGGAATTGCAGCGTGGCTTCATGGGACCCCCCCTTCCAGATGGGGGGGGGAACCAGGACCAAAAGGAGACATGCACATGACATCAAACAACAGTGCATTGAGTCCGAAGTTGCCTAGGAACAGGGTTTGTGACTTTGCTAATTCACCGAATTTACTTAACTGTGGATTGGCACATGATTGCATTCGGAGTGTGTTCGGACTGCCAGCGATCGCGGGTGGTAACCTTTCGTGCAATAACGTGAATATGCATGATTCCGTTCAGGATGACACTGGATTATACTTCAAATTTCCGTCATGTGATATCATCCATAGTCAGATGCTCAGACTACTTCACCACACTGGCCTTTGAGGTAACATTGTGTTGCCATAATATTCTGTTCACCTCTGAAGGGCAGTGGGATTTACTTTTGAAAGTATGCCTCTACAGTTAAGTTCTTTCATCCATGTTAGAGAGTTACCTTTATTAGACTAATTCAAAATTTACAGACTGGGCAACTTCAGCTATCTTCAGCTAGGAATCAGATTGCAACTTTCCACCTCATAGACTTTGACAGTGCATGCCTGGAAGGCTTATTGCCAGAAGCAACTTCCTATGCAGGATTTGCTTTTCCTCCTTACTTCTGTAATTGTAGATCTCTGTTACTGAATGTTACTGCACCTCTTCACTTTGATAGAGTATCAGACTCTCTTACACTTGATTAATTCTTTGTTATTGTACAGTTTATTAGCTCTTTTTCTAACTGGTGTGGTGTAGTGGTTTGAGCACAGACTATGACTCTGGAGACCAGGGTTTGAATCCTATCTCAGCCATGGAAACCCACTGGGTGATCAGGCACAAGTCACACTCTCTCAGCATCAGAGGGTGACAATGGCAAACCCACTCTGAAGAAACTTGCCAAGAAAACCTCATGGTAACGACTTAAAGACACACAACAACAGTTTTAGCAGTGTGGAAAGAGCAGTCTTCTGTGGCATGAGTAAAAGATGGACAGAAGAAAAGGCAGTTGATAGAGAGCTTATTCTGGACCTGATAAATGAGGAGGTATCAGTGCAGTATTGAGGTGAATAGCCATACTCTCTCATGGTTGCAGTCTGGAAAGCACTGTTGTAGTTTTTCATTTCACAAATAAACCTGACTCTATTGGTGGACACTTAAGCAATCAGAACCGCTAAACAGAATGCAGACTGTTCAAGCCTCTCCCCCCCCCCCCCGCCCTTTGTTTTTCTACACATTTCTGCTAAGAGATGTATATCTAAAGTTATGTTCAGTCTTTTTTCATACCTGAAAAAAGGGTATGTTTTAATCCCACTGTTTGTCTTATGCCAGCGAGTTAGTATTTGTAATCAAAAAGGATCAGAATCAGACCAAAAAGTAGAATGCATTTGAAAGCTATGTTTAAATCACAGAAGATAAATTGGGTATCAGATTTTTTAGATGATGGACACTAACATAAAACCAGCAGACAATAAAGCTATATTGTATATAAATGAAGGCTACACATATTGAGAAATATAACTCCCTTGTGGGTGGTGGAGTTTGGTTCCAGGACCCCCTATGGATACCAACATCTGTGAATGCTCAAGTCCCATGAAATACAATGGCGTAGTGAAATGGTGTCCTTTATATAAAATAGTAAAATCAAGGCTTGCAGTTGGGAATTTATATATTTTGGAATATTTTCAAGATGTGGATGATTGAATCCATGGATTAAAAAACTCTGGATATGGAGGGCCAACTGTATACGAAAACATGCGTCCCATCTGAGAGAAAGGCAACATACAAATGAAATAAATAAATAAATAACGTAGAACAACCTGAATTAAAGCATAAATTAGTTTTTTTATCCAAACTTAGAGAGCCAGCATGAGTAGTGGTTTGAGTGTTGGAGTATACCTCTGGAGGTCAGGGTTTGATTTTGAGTCTGAAGATGAGGAGGATTAATCCTGAAAAATCTGAATAATACAATAAAAACTAGTTCAAGAGTAAATAGAATTAAAAATACACAATAGTAAGCTCTGACCTTATTTGAAAATGACTAGAAAACAAAATAAACTAAAAAGAGCAAATAGAATTTAAAGCTCCTAAAATTCTTCAAAGTTGCTTATGAGCCAAGCATTCATTGTGGCTCTAAATAAATCTTCCAAAAATGAAAGGGAGAAACTAACAAAGTACCGCAGTACTATATATTTTTTGCATTTGTTTGTGAAACCTTCCAGTTTGTAGTAGTTCTAAATAAATCTGTCCAGGAGCACCTTCCCATCCTGAAAGAAAGACACAATTAAAGCAAGATATTTTCTTGCAGGGACAAACTGGGTTTAAAAAAAGACTGATGAATTAAAATTTGCTAAAGAAAAGCTAGTTAAGCCACAAAGTAGTGTAAAAGTAAATGAATTTAGGGTTTGTTTGTTTTTTGCTCTCACGCCACTTCTCATGTTTTCCTGTGTTGAGTCCGGCTTTTCTTTCTCCCTCTTTTTTTTCACTAAACATTCAGATCTGGATCGGTGAACTAAGGGTCATGGCAGCACTATTCTGCTGCAACAGTTCTTCATTGTTTTAGGGGACAATGTGATGTGATTTCAAGCCTTATCCGGGCACATGCCAGACCTAGAAGGGTCATCTGGAGCAGCTCAACAGAGAGAGTACCACACTTCATCCCTCCCCAGTATACAGCCCCATTGGCTGATAGACCAAGTATAGCCTTGTCAACATTTCTATTATTTTTTTAAAACAAATCTTACTCACATTATTGAGTATCTAGAGGAGATGACAGTCATTAAGACAGTCATGCCTGCTTTGTAAATCTAACCAAAGATCAGAATTTTGTCACTGTAATACAGATAAAATGAAGTTTTGAAAGGTCTGATTAGTAACTTTGGTTTGCAAGCCAGAGCAAGAAGCCCACTTCAGGCACCTCAAAAATCTCAGATGTTCCTTGCATTGGAAATTCATAGTTCTCATGAGTGACCTCATAGTTATTGTAAGTGACCTCACTTTGGCTCTGCTGGTTTGGGGCTGATGGGGGTTGCAGCCCAACAATACCTGCAAGTTTGTTGCCCACTCCTTTTCTAAGTAGCGTTACTAGCACTCTAGCTGAAGTCTCTACCTACTTTTCTGTTAAGTTCATTCAGCAATAAGTATTTAATATCATTATTTTTAAATGCCCTCGAGTCGGACTTGTCTTACAGCAGTCCTGTGGATGAGACATCTCCAAGCCCCCTATGCTCAACCACTCTGCTTAGATCCTGTAGGCTTAGGCTCATAGCTGCTCAAAATGAGGCTACCCATCTGGCATGCGGTCTTCCTCTCTTTCTGCTTCTCTCTATTTTACCTAGCATTATAGTCTTTACTAATGAGTTATGTCCTCTCACGATGTGGTCAAAGTATGGTGGCCTCAGTTTCGTGATCTTTGCTTTCAGGGAGAGTTTAGGTTTTGTCTATTCAAGGACCTGTTTATTTGTTTTTTTGGCCATCTACAGTATCCTTAGCACTTTTCTCCAGCACCCACAGTTCAAATGAGTTTATTTTCTTTTTATACACTTTCTTCACTGTCCAGCTCTTGCATCCATACATAGTGATGAAGCATACAATGGCTCAGACAATTCTGACTTTAGTGCTCAGTAGTATATCTGTACATTTTATGATCTTGTCTAGTTCTTTCACGGCTGTCCTTCCCGTTCTTAGTCTTCTTATTTCTTGGCTATACTCTCCATTCTGATCAGTATTAGGTCCTAGGTATGGGAAGTCTTCAACTATTTCGATTTCCTCATTATCTAGGTTGTACTGTATTTATGTAGATCCTCTGTGGTCATTATTTTTGTTTTCCTTCTTTTCACCAGTAAGCCTGCTTCTGCACTTTCTTCTAATATCTAATATCATAGAAAAGGGGCTAATCCAATTCCACTGTAGGTTAGATACTCAAAGAAGCAAAGATAACACTGACATAGAGTTCACTTCAGTACTCACTCAACTAAAAGATGTTTCATTCTGCCATCTGGTTATGATGGTCCAGATGTGATTGTAAGAGTAGTGAATACAAAGGAGTGGGGGTACAGTAGCATCATGTGTGATTAGCTGACTTTGTGTTTCCAGGAAAAACTAAGGGGAGGAGGGGGATACTAAGATAATGAGCGCAGTGTCAACACAGAATTATATGAAGACATTGGAAGGACACTGCACCTCTGATGTGAGTTGAATTAATAAAAAGCTTAATGTATGGCAGTGTAATAGAAAAATAAATTGGATCATAAAGCCATCTTGTGTGAAAGCTACTTAATTGCATTCATATGTGTGATCATTTTATTGAAAACTTGCAGTAATTTGCTGCGTGTGTTTACTTCCAAATAGGTATGTGCTACTAAATAGATTCTAACCATAGCAGATGATAATGCATTTTAGTAAGAACTTCTTATACACAAATTAGTTTGACTTTGGAGATGAATTTTATTAAGAGATTACTTGATTTGCCCCTGGAAACAGTTGGTGGCAATGCCTATACCTGCGTCAGAGAGAGAGAATAATAGAATAATAGAGTTGGAAGAGACCGCAAGGGCCATCCAGTCCAACCTCCTGTTATGCAGGAACTCTCAATCAATGCATCACCTGGCCATCCAGCCTCTGTTTAAAGACCTCCAAGGAGGGAGACTCCACCATTCTCTGAGGGAGTGCATTCCACTGTCAAACAGCCCTCACTGTCAGGAAGTTCCTCCTAATGTTGAGGTGGGATCTTTTCCTGTAGCTTGCATCTATTGCTCCAGGTTCTAGTCTCTGGAGCAGCAGAAAACAAGCTTGTTCCCTCCTCAATATGACATCCCTTCAAATATTTAAATAGGGCTATCATATCACCTCTTAACCTTCTCTTCCCCAGGCTAAACATCTCCAGTTGTTCCTCATAGGACATGGTTTCTGGGCCCTTCACCATTTTAGTCACCCTCCTTTGGACACGCTCCAGTTTCTCCACATCCTTTTTGAATTGTGGTGCCCAGAACTGGACACAATATTCCAGGTGGGGCCTGACCAGAGCAGAATATAGTGGCACTATTACTTCCCTTGATCTAGACACTATACTTCTATTGAAGCAGCCTAAAATCGCATTGGCCTTGTTAGCTGCCGCATCGCACTGTTGACTCATGTTCAACTTGTGGTCTACTTGGACTCCCAGATCCCTTTCACATGTAGTTTCATTCAGCCAGGTGTCACCCATCCTATATCTGTGCATTTCATTTTTCCGCCCTAAGTGCAGTACCTTACATTTCTCTGTGTTGAATTTCATTTTGTTAGCTTTGGCCCAGCTTTCTAGTCTTTTCAGGTCATTTTGGATCTTGATCCTGTCCTCTGGAGTATTAGCTATTCCTCCTAGTTTGGTGTCATCTGCAAATTTGATAAGTATGCCCCCGATTCTGTCATCCAAGTAATTGATAAAGATGTTGAAAAACACTGGCTCCAGGACAGAGCCCTGTGGGACCCCACTGGTCACTTCTCTCCAGGATGAAAAGGTGCCATTGTTGAGCACCCTTTGGGTTCGGCCAGTCAACCAATTACAAATCCATGTAACAGTTACCTTGTCTAGTCCACATTTTACAAGCTTGTTTGCAAGAATGTCATGGGAAACCTTGTCAAAGGCCTTACTGAAATCAAGATATACTATATCCACAGCATTCCCTTCATCTACCAAGCTGGTAATTTTATCAAAGAAAGAGATTAGATTTGTCTGGCATGACTTTTTGTGATTATGGAATTGCCATCTAGATGTTCACAGACTCTCTGTTTAATGATCTGCTCTAGAATCTTTCCTGGGATTGATGTCAGACTAACTGGACGATAATTGTTGGGGTCCTCTTTTTTCCCCTTTTTGAAGATGGGGACAACGTTTGCCCTCCTCCATTCTGCTGGGACTTCTCCTGTTTTGCAGGAGTTTTCAAAGATTATTGCCAATGGCTCCGATATTACATTTGCCAGTTCTTTTAATACCCTTGGATGTAGTTCATCTGGTCCTGGAGACTTAAATTCATTTAGATTAACCAGGTATTCCTGTACTATCTCTTTACTTATTCTGTGCTGAAATTCCCCTTTTCTGTCCTCTGCTCCATTATCCTCAGTTTGAGCACCCTTTTCTTTTTCTGAGAAGACTGAGGCAAAGAAGGTGTTGAGTAATTCTGCCTTTTCTCTGTCCCCTGTTAGCATTTTGCCATCTTCTCCATGCAGTGGCCCTACCGTTTCCTTCTTCTTCCTTTTGCTGCGGACATATCCAAAAAAGCCCTTTTTGTTGTTCTTAACCTCTCTAGCAAGCCTGAGTTCATTCTGCACTTTAGCTTTTCTGACTTTACCCCTACACATGCCTGCTATTTCTTTGAATTCCTTTTTCGTGATTTCCCCCTTTTTCCATTTCTTATACATGTTCCGTTTCAAATTCAGCTTGGTTGAAAGTTCCTTAGTCATCCATCCTGGTTTCTTGAGACACCTCCCATTTTTCTTTCTCACTGGAACTGTTTGAAATTGTGCCTTCAGTATCTGTCTTTTGAGAAACTCCCATCCATCTTGAACTCCCTTAAACTCCCTTCTCTTAGTATTCCTGACCATGGGATCACCCCCAGTATTTCTCTAAGTTTACTAAAATCTGCTCTCCTAAAATCTAGAGTGCATGTCTGACTATGCCTGGCTTCTCCTTTCCTCTATATAACAAACTCCAGGAGAACATGGTCGCTTCCGCCTAAGGATCCCACCATTTGCACCCCATCAACTAGGTCATCCCTGTTGGTTAAGATCAGATCCAAAAAAGCTGATCCCCTTGTTGCCTCTTCCACTTTTTGGACAATGAAATTGTCTTCCAAGCAAGTGAGGGATTTGCTAGACCTTGAGGATTTTGCTGAGTTTGACTTCCAGCAAATATCAGGATAGTTGAAGTCGCCCATCACTACTACATCTCTCCTTTCTGAGTGTGTGGTTATCTGTTCTAGAAAGACATCATCCAATTCCTCCATCTGACTTGGGGGTCTGTAGTAGACTCCCACCATAACATCCCTGTTGTTTCCCTCCCCTTTAATTTTTATCCGGATGCTCTCCACTTGGCTTCCAGGATCGATGTCCTGGATCTCTTCACTGGTGTAAATGTCCCTGGCATATAAGGCTATTCCTCCTCCTTTCCTGTTTGGCCTATTTCTCTTGAAAAGGTTATACCCCTCTATTTCCACATTCCAATCATGAGACTCAACCCACCAGGTTTCAGTGATGCCTATTATATCATATTTGCTTGTTGTGCTAGGTGTTTAAGTTCATCTTGATAAGTTTGTGATCATGCACATGTAGGAAAAAGAAAGTACAAAATTAGGTGGAGTATATGGGCTGCATCAGAAGAAACTTTTTACAGTAGTAACCAAAAAAGAAGCATTTGAAGATGTGCCACTGCCCATTCTTCATTATTGCTGGTAATTCAGGCATCCTGGCACTGTGTAACACCTGTAGATTATGATCCAGTGGTATATATCTGCTAACAGAAGCAGCTATGTTATCAGAATTGGGAGAAAGCATTTCCTCCTCTCCATTCAACTCCACTCCCCATTTCTTTTCCTCTTCTCTGATAGCCCTCTGCCCCATTCAAAGCTCTGTTCAGCCTTCCAGAGCAGATTTTAAGGGCTTGAAGGGGATGCCTTAATGGAATAAAGAAACATCAAATGGTGAATAGAACAGAAACTGATGATTACAGCTCATCAAGGAATTCCTCTCTATCTGCAAAGGCTTGACCCTGATAAAACCGTCCAATTAAAAAGATTGTATGTACAGCGCTGTGTAAATTTACAGCACTTTATAAATAAAGGTTAATAATAATAATAATAATAATAATAGTTTCTTATCACTTTCATGTGTTAATCAGCTTACCTAGTGCCAGTATGCTTGTTGTATCAGCAGCAATTGTTTTATGAATGGCCAGTGTTAGTACTCTCTGCATTAAATTTCCTCTCACCTATCAGTCTCCAGATTGTTAACTTGGGCTGGCTGAAGGAAACACACAACTCCCTTGTTGCAACAGCTTCATTGGCTGCCAGTCTGTTTCCGGAAGTAATTCAAAGTGCTGGTGTTGACCTATAAAGCTCTATACACCTTGGGTCCAAGTTATGTGAAGAACCGTAAAGATGGAAGGAAGTAAAGGGAGAGGAAGGTCACATGCTAGATGGATAAAGTCTATTAAGGAGGCCGTGGATATGAGTGCAGGAACTAAGCAGAGCTGTGGAGGATACTAACCAGTCTTTGAGATATCTCATACATAGGGTCACCATGGGTTGAGCTCAACTCAAGGGCAGTTAACAACAACAAACAAAAATCTCCTTTTATGAATGTAGTAGAGCTCTAAGATAACCTGGAGAGGCCTTTCTCTTTGTCCCACCACTCCCTCAGGTTCATTTGGTGGAAACAAGGGAGAGATCCTTTTCAGTGGCTGCTCCCAAACTTTGAACTCCCTCCCTAGAGGCAACGATGAGCCCATCCCTGCCTCTGTTCAGTGGCATGTAAAAACATTTTTGTGGCATCAGGTGTTTTCAAACTCGTGAGGGTTGGGTGCTATGTGACTCATATTTTCAAATTTATATAGGGCTTTTAATATATTTTAATATGGTCAATGTTTAATGATTTAACTTCCTAAATTGTTTAATAGATTTTAAAAGCTTTAAACTTTTTAATACATTTGTATTGTTTTTAATTATTACTGTTTTAAAATTTGCTGTTAATTGTCTCCTGTATTGGGAGAAAGGTGGGATATAAATAAATAAAATAAATGGTATGTACTGTATATATACCTGAAATTCTGAATGGTACATCCTGTAGTTTTTTGTGAGTTTTTTGGGCTATGTGGCCATGTTCTAGAAGAGTTTCCTCCTGACCTTTCACCAGCCTCTATGGCTGGCATCTTCAGAGAAATATGCAGACAGAGATCTTCCAGAGCAGCAAAAACAATGCTCAATGAGGAAGAGGTATATCCTGTGTCTGATGAAGCAGGCAGGAGTCCCTGAAAGCTTGCTCTCTTGCTTTGGTAGGATATTGTTGGTTCTGCTGTCTTGCTTCTAGTGGGTTGTTGTTGTTGTGTGCCTTCAAGTCATTTTTTTACTTAAGATGACCATATTTTCTGGGGCTGAGAATATGTGACTCACCCAAGGTTACTCGGTGAGCTTCCATAGCCAAGCAGGGAAATGGACCCTGTGTCATTGTTCAACACTCAGGCCACTACACCACATTGGCTTTCTTGGGTAGGATACCAGTCTTGTTTTAATGATATTCTGGTAAAGGCATCTGAGGAGAAAACCTTAGATTTTTTCAAAAACCTTAAGGCTCTTGTAGTAAGAATCAAAAGGGAAAGCTTGATGTGAACAATATATTTCATTCATTGATCACAGAAAATATGTTCTCTGGAATCATTAGCATTGTTTAAAAAGCATTTTGATTGTTAATTTAAAAGTAAAATTGAAATACATGAAATGTTTAACAACTAGAATTACTGTGTATGAGTAGGATTTAAAGAATTGTATTTCCAAAAAATTTAGCCATCAGGTAGTCATACAAATGAAGTTTAGGGACAGTGATTTTTAATTTACTGTTGTCTGTCTTTTAGTCAGCTATTACATATTGATAAGTTAAGCTTACTCAGTGCAGGTTATGCTCTGAGGATCAAACTCAAATAGATATTACAGTAAATCATTTTGGAGGGCTATCCAAAGATATTTTGTTGCATCACGCAAAATAGAGAATGGTGCCCCTCATTCTATGTTCAGAAGTTCATAATTTATTCTTCTTTTGATTCTGACAATTGTATAGTGTCCTCAAGGCAGAAGGCTGATGTAGGAGATACCCACGTAGATTTAGCTGGCAACATCTCACCACCACTCGCCATCTTTCAAGAATTTGTCCCTGAGATACCATGCTATCAATATAAGGCCAGGCTTAGAGATGAGCCCAGCTCTTGAGTGAGGCACTGGCTCAAGCAGCGTCCTTTGAATTTCTGGCTCAATCTCCTTTGATCACCCATTCAAACACATAGCCATGTTATGGAAAATCAGTGTGCAAAGTATGAAAATAAGTGCTCAAAGGAATCTTATAGCAGCTTTAAGAAAAACTGAAAGAAATAAGCTACACCGGAGGCAGGAGACTCAAGTTTACGAAAGCTAATGCTACCAGCTCCTTTATTTCAGTTCATCTCAGAGGTTGTATGAGATCCCTTGGATCACTTACAGCTTGCTCATCTGATCTTAATGCTCCAGATGTTGACTTTAATGTATCCAGAAAAGGGAGAGACAGGAGCAGAAAGGCTGGAAAAGATCAAAGGAAAGAACTCTGCACTTGCTCAGAGCTACTCTTAATATACTCCCAAAATAAGGTGTTGGCTGAAAAACAGGCTGGGATCATTGTAAGTACCTAGGAAAACAAGTTCATAATCTCAGTAGCATAATAAGATGTCCATAGTTTCTTGGCTGCAGTTGCAAACTGCTCTGTAAGACGTCTCAGAGAATCTAAAACATTATTTCTATTTATTCCCCACTGTGTGTACATCATGTAAACAGAATAGGCGTGGTTTTATTTCATTTCGTGTCATTCTCTTAGTCAGCATTGTTGCCTCAGCTGTAATTTTAAATCATCCATATGAGTTTAGATGAAAGGGGAATTCATTTGTTTGTGTTTTCTGTGCAACACAGCAAATTTTGCACAGAATACGTCTTGAACTGTGAATAGTCTTTGAAAACTGTGTGGGTTTCCAAGACTTTCTTGCAGCAAGAAGAAAATTGCTAAAATTACTTTGAGAAGAAACTTGAAGAATTACATCCCTAGTCTGCAATGAGGATGACTACTGTGGTCTAAACTGCTGTTTTTCTGACTCTGCTGCTTTAAGTGACCACCTCTTTTCACCTCATCTGCAAAAACCATCTTGCATCTTTATGAGTGTATAATTCAAAATTTGGATGTCATAAGCAATGATTATTGTAATAGCAGGAGGCACTAGAAGAGATTTAACTCTTTACTTCCACACTATATAGACCTAAGGAAAATTCCTAATCTGAAACTGTATTTTGCAGTAGGAGGAAATCCCCCACTGAACATGGTGACAGATTTCCTTCCAATTCAACTTGGGAGGTTGTTCCTCTAAAGTGGGGGAGGAAATATTTAAATCCCCTTCCTTTGCCTCCTGAAATCCCAATAATTATCTTTCCTCCTTGGGTGATAACTATTTGAATTTTTAAAATCCTGTATGTTAAATCCAAAGGCACATTTTAATGTCATGTTTAAGTTTGTCTTTACTTACAGGTGAGGATATATGGCAAAAGGATTGAACACAGTAAGAGTAATGCCTTACTGCTCTTTCAGTCCTGGGGCCCGTTCACACTACACCTTAATTGCCATGGTTCTATCTTGTGGAATCCTGGGATTTGCACTTTGTTGTTGTTGTGTGCCTTCAAGTAGTTATGGTGACCCTAACTTATGGTGATCCTAAGGCGAACTTACCACAGGGTTTTCTTGGCAAGATTTGCTCAGAAGGTGTTTACCTTTTCCTTCTTCTGAGGCTGAGAGTGTGTCATAGGATTTAAACCGTGGTCTCCGGAGCTGTAGTTCAACAGTCAAACTACTACAACATGCTGACTCTTGCAGTTTAGGAAGGGACATGCAGAATTCTCAGCCAGAGCAATCTAGTGTTGCACTAGATTACAAATCCCAGGATTCAATATGAAGGAACCATGGAAGTTAAAGTGGAATGCATTATATTTATTTAGTGTAAATGGCTCCCAGGTAAGATTGCTAGATGTCTTTTGGATAGTTTCTGTGATGACTTGCATAGTATGATGGCCCAATTAATATGATAACACTTTCCTTCTCCCTCACAGAGTGGTGCAGACATAGTTGTGCAAATATTTCTAAATGAACAATCAAAAGGAAGACATGGAGATTGCCTCCCATTATCATCATCTGCTTCAAGAACTCAATGAGCAAAGACAGCACGGTATACTCTGTGACGTTTGTATCATAGTGGAGGGGAAAATTTTCAAGGCTCATAAAAACATTTTACTTGGGAGCAGCCGGTACTTCAAGACACTGTACTGCCAGGTGCAGAAGACCTCTGACCAGGCAACTGTCACTCATTTAGACATTGTAACAGCACAGGGCTTTAAAGCAATCATTGATTTCATGTACTCAGCACACCTTGCACTGACCAGCAGAAATGTTATTGAGGTGATGTCAGCTGCTAGCTATCTCCAGATGACTGATATTGTACAAGCCTGTCATAATTTTATAAAGGCTGCTCTTGACATTAGCATAAAATCTGATGCATCAGACGATCTTATTGATTATGAATTTGGGGCTTCTTCCAATAGTAGCACAGACGCTTTGATTTCAGCAGTGGTTGCTGGTAGGAGCATATCTCCCTGGTTAGCTCGACGGACAAGTCCAGCAAACTCCTCTGGTGATTCAGCTATTGCTAGCTGTCA
Source organism: Sceloporus undulatus (assembly GCF_019175285.1). NCBI lineage: Eukaryota > Metazoa > Chordata > Lepidosauria > Squamata > Phrynosomatidae > Sceloporus > Sceloporus undulatus. The sequence goes on along the minus strand of NC_056525.1, from coordinate 7,116,530 downwards.
TGAAGGAGGGAGCACATATGAAAAAGAGGATCAAGAACCAAAAACAGATAGTCACGATGATATTTCATCTCAGTCTCTTTGGGCTAGTGATTTGGGCTATGGATCATTACGTATCAAAGAAGAGCAGATCTCTCCATCTCATTATGGAAGCAATGAGCTCCAGACTACCAAAGAAAGTGCAATGCAGAGTGCTTTCTCAGAACAGAGCGCTACAGACGGATGGCAGCCCAAAGGGCGCAGAAAGAACAGGAAAAATAAGGATACTGTGCGGCATATTACACAGCAACTGGGAGATGACAGCAGAACAAACTCTCCAGTCCCACCTTTTCTGTCTGTCTCTGGATGGCCATACAGCAGTCGAGACACAAGTAAGATTCCTTTCCCTTTCAATTTTATATGCATATGTAATCATACAAAGTACAGTATGCTATTAAGGGCTTATAAATTAACAACTTGCCAATTCTGTCTTCTCTCATCCATATACAGTAGGTCTTCTTCCTTCCTCTGCTTGCTAAGTCCTTGGTGTCCTTGAGGACCAAACTCTATATGACACACCATTGTATTTTTTTCCTTCCTTTCACCATGGTGTAATGATTTGAATGCTGGCCTAAGACTATGGAGACCAGGGTTTGACTCACTGCTCAGCCATGGAAGGCCACTGGGTGACCTTGGGCAAGTCCCACATTCTCAGAGGAAGGCAAAGGCAACACATTTCCAAGAAAACCTTGCCAAGAAAACCCTGTGATAGGTTTGCCATAAGTTGGAAATGACTTAAAGGCACACACCAATAATACTGAAGTGTGTTCACTGTACCAAAGATGCTGTCAATAATATTTGACGACGTACTAGTATCTTGCCTTGATTTTTACATGATTTTAACACCTTGGAGGAAATTTAGATAGGCAGGATGTTAGAGTGAATTAATTTCAGGTAGTCATGGTATAAGCTGATTTTGTAGATACATTTCAATCCACCCTTAGACCTAGCTTTAGGAGAGAAACTTCCATGAACAAGAAAGTGAGGAAGAAAGAGTGATTCATCTTTGTTGGTTCTTTCTGATCTGTTTTAATGCTACTAGTATTCTTCTTGATCAGCACTCTGAGTTGAGAGTTGAAGGCATTGTTAGTTCTGTTGTGTTAGATGGCTGGTGCCAAAAAGTTAATGCCTGAAATTATTGCTTTACTGTATGACAGTTATATCAACAGTGCTCAATTTACTTTCCATGGTTTCTCACATCTACATAAACCTGCTGAGGGAGGTTATCTGGGAATAAGGGCTGAAGTAGTATTGGCATGTAGATGATATTTAGCTTTAGCTTTCCTTTCCTTTTCTTCTAACCAAGGCAAGATAGTACAGAATTTTGAAATTGGTAACTGTATAAATTAATGGAATAGGTAAGGGCTAATAAACTGAAATATAATCCAGGGAAGAGGGAGATTGTATTATAATGGGTGGTTTGCCTTCTAGAGAATCTCAAAGACTGGCTCATTCCAAATATACATGTCCACACCCTTAAGTCACTATAGTGGCTGTTGACAAGACATCCCATCTGAGGACATTGGATGGATGGCTGCCAGAAAGAGTGACTTCTCAGTTGTGGTGCCCTGTTTATGAAATGCTCTCCCAAAAAAGGCTTGCCCAGGAAAAACCTTTCTTTTCTGAAAGGCTTTTAAATCCTGCATTTATGTACCCCTTTCCTTATGTATGCTTTCTGTTTTACTATGTTTTATGGTATTGCATTCTTTTTAGATTCTCATAACCCACCTACATAACTTCTACTGTTGAATAAATTTTAAAAAATTAATAAAGATATGAAATTCAGGGGTTAAACTGCAAGTTGACATTAGTCAAATCAAAGTGATAGTTCTCTTGCACTTGTGCTAAACTAAATAAAACAAAAAAGTCAGGTCTCTGATGGGATGTCATCCATCATAAGTAATCTAGCTCTGAAATTAAAAAATGAATATAATAGGTCTATATAGTACATTGGTGATACTTAAGAGAGTGTATCTTACTTCCCTCAATAGCTCAACAGAATAGCAGTCAAGTAGAGGGGAGAAATGACACATGCCACAGGCACACATTGCCTAGTTTGGATTATCTTTTTGATCATGCTAAAGCATGACAGACAAACCATTAAGTAGCTTTCTTAAATAATTGGCTTTCAGACTAGCACTGGCTGGGAGCTGCATTGGCAGTATAAAGCTTCCAGTGCTGCTCCCTGCCATATTTCTGTTCACTCACTGATTTGGTATCATGTACATTTGGATCTCAGAGGAGCTAAAAGTGTATAAAATCCTACTTGCTTAGAAGGAGTTGCTACTTATGTTAACCTAGTTACTTGAGTTAAAAGTCTCCTTATTGTTCCTGTACTAATAATTTAAAAATCCTAGAATTCTTGGAGAAATCTTAAGAATTATTTGCTTTTTACTTGCATCAGAGAATAATGATCAACTGATAGCTCTGGTAATCCTCTACCTGTCTTTAATAAAATGAATAGTTTGGTGCTTAAAGCATATTTAGACATGATGTGTTCAGAACTTGAAAAATAAAGTGTGGTTGGATGTGGTTGGATCTTTCCCTGTAAGATGCTATGTATTGGGTGGGTGTGGGGCAATTCAGTTGTGTACAAATAAATGCATGCACACACAGCTTCAAGGTTCCCCCGCCACACAAATATTGTTTTTTTCTGCTGCCTCTTCTCTCAGCCTGTCTGATGAAAGAAAGCAGGAGGAGCAGTGCAGCTCCAGCCTGCCAGCCAAGCCCCATCAAAACTCAGAAATCTTAAGCAGAGTCCCAAATTGGAAAGCTCCTTTTTGCCCCATTGCCACATGCTCTAACTCCTTGCTCCAGTGAGCCAGTCTGTCCCAAAATCGCACTGCTCTAAGCCAGGGAAGAGATGATTTGTGCCCATGCCTCGCAAGAGTTTCTTGCTACTACTAGTGAAAGATGTGGCTAAGGGAAAAAGCTTGTGTGAGCAGACGAAGAATGGGAGACACCACCACATGAAGGAGTCAGTGAGACTGTGTATCGGCTTTAAGGGACCCTGGAAAGAAGTTTCATGCAACCATAATCTCCACCATGTTCCTAAAGCCATCTGGTTCCCCATGTCTTTCTTACACAGAAATATATGACTGAAGGACTCCCTGCTGCCCCCTTTCCCCCCCCCCCCCCCCCCCCCCCCCCCCCGGATCTTTCCACCACTCCCAGCGCAGCATCCTGCCCACTTTGGGAATCGCTGGTTTAAACCATGGCTTGTCATTACCTCAGAACCCTGATTCATATTTTATCTCTGGCTTGTTCTACCCTGATCACTACTCTGAAACAGAAGCTGAAACAGTGCAGGCAATATATTTCAGAGTATAAAATAAAGATGTTCAATAATTATTTGAAATGGTTAAAATGTGGATGGGAACTGCTTTGGGTCATCATGCAGATAAATCCTCTGATGTAAATTCTGAAGCTTTCACCCTTTAAAACTTTTAGGTATGATAATAATTGAAATTAATGAAAATTTAGAAGAAATAACCATGTTATTTAGGACTTATAGAGAAAATTATGAAGAATGCCCAATTCAGTTCTGAAGGAGAAACCTTTCAAAAGCTTTAGATGGTATTTTGTAGAGTGGTAGTAATCCAAGAAACTTTAAATATGTAAATCAGTTTAAATAAAATGAAGAGAACATCTTCAACCATATAGCAGCCAGCATCTCAGTTTCTTGAACTTATTTTTTTTCCAATTCTGAGTAGCATTCTTCTGCATCTTTCTGAAGCTTTTGGTACATTTGTGAAATATGCAGGGGTAGGCAACTGTGGAAGGCTAATGCACTGTAATAGCTACTGGGAGACTTTGGCAGGCCACATCTCCACCACAAAAATGTTTGCCCCCAAAAATGCCCTGGGACTACTGAGGACCACAAAATGGCCCTTTAATAGTGGATAAAGTTGGCCCACTCCCTGGACTTTTTCCAGAGACGTTCGGCTGCTCGAGAGCAGGACCAAAGAAACCTAACAATGGGAGTAATCCAGGGCTGAGGCCTAGTCATTGAGGAGGACACATGCACAGATACAGGGGCAAAGCTGTCAAGAGTTGAAGAAAGAGTGGAATTAAATAAATACATGACTGAATCCACAAAGTCCCCAAGATTGAGAGAAGGAAGAGATGAATCCAAGGACTGACTGAGATGGTTAGAGTTAACAGACTGGAGATCATGAAAGTGGCGCAGGACAGTATGATGAGGAGGTGGGATATAAGTAAAAGTTTTTAAATAATGATCAAAAAATGGAAAATCAGATGCCAAGTAGCCAGAAATGACACACTTAGCAGCAAGAACTAAGTCAAGACAGTGGCCAAGAGAATGGGTTGTGGAATGCGGTTGAAGACCAAAAGAAGCTAAGAGGGAATCATAGAATAATAGAGTTGGAAGAGACCGCAAGGGCCATCCAGTCCAACCCCCTGCCATTCAGGAAATCCAAATCAAAGCATCCCCGACAGATGGCCATCCAGCCTCTGTTTGAAGACCTCCAGGGAAGGAGACTCCACTACACTCCGAGGGAGTTTGTTCCACTGTTGAACAGCCCTTACTAAAGTGAGATGTAGAACGATTCTTGGGATCAAATTAAAAATGTCAGCCAAGACTCAAAATCTGTGAGGAACTGGGTAGCAGAACCAGGAGGGCGATAGATGACTGCAACCCGAAGTTGTAAAAGAAAAGTGTCCAATGGAGTGAGATTCAAATGAAGAGAAACAATAGCTGCGGGGGGAGGAGAAAGAACTTGAAACTGGCAGGAATTGGACAATAAGATACCGGGGGCCCCTCCTTGGCCCTCAGAGCAGCTAGTATGGATGAAAGAAAAACCGCCAAAAGAAAGGGCAGCAGAGGTAGCAGTATCATGGGCCAGGAGCCAGGTTTCAGTAAGAGCAAGGAGGTGAAATGAACTGGAAAGAAAAAGATCATGAACTGCAGTTGCTTTTGAAGCAGCAGATCGACAGTTCCAGAGTGAACAAGAGAATGGAAGCTGAGAGATAGGAAGGGGTCGAATAGGGATTAGGTTAGGAGACATATGTGAAGCCATGGAAAGGAAAGGATTCAGTGCCCAATAATCAACAGAAGAAAAACAGAAAAATAACAGCCAATAGTACTCGGTGACATTGCCTAAACACCACTGCTGCTGGATCCTCAAGTCCTCCAGCTGGCTAGCTCTCAGCTAGCTTGCTGCCTGATGTTCCAAGGAAGAGGGAGGGGTGAAGGAGAGCCCTCTTAAAGCCTGAGGCTCCAGGCCATGCCCCTCTGGTTGCCAGACTGCTGCTAGTCCAGGTGTTGAAGGAAGAGAAGGGAGTGAAGTACAGTGTCCTGGCTGGTTGAACTCCTATCATGCATGACTGTTGGCTAGGCTGTCTGGATCTGATGGAAGTTTCAGTTCAGCAATCTCTGGAGAATCAGCTGATCTGCAAAGCTCTAAAGTCTGCAGTTTGTAAGGCTTAAGATCGGTGTCAAGGAGATGTCAAGTTCCCATTGTGATGCCCCCAGGCATCAGTCTATCTAGAGAGATCCATCAGGGTCTTCTCCTGGCTGTCTCCTCCTCTTATATCTCACACAAAGCTTACTGATTTCATTTTCTTTTCAGCCTCCTCCACACAGCTCATGCTGTGCTTGCTCAGGGTTTCTTTCCATTTTGGTTGGCCAGGTGAGTGAACAGTTGTATTCCAACACTGGAAGGATATAAAGAACATAATTGTTCTCCCTCTCCCTCTTCTCTGTTGGTATTCTCTAATCAAAATAGTTCTCTGAAATAAGTTCTAATTGGGTGTTACCAGTTAAATGCATGTTTCTGTAACTTGCCTCTGGTAGCAGAAGAGGGAAGAGTATGCTAATAGGAGAAAGAAGATAGGTGGCCTCAGAAGCTGGGAAGGGATTTGAAATGGAGGATGTTTGGAGGATGCTGAGGAAGGGAAAAAACAGAGGAGCCGAGGTGTACACTAGGTTATGACCATGGAGAAAGAGGTTGTATGTAGGTAGTGCTTTAAATTTTAGGATAATTAATTGGAACAGCCATTTCACCCAAGAGGCATTAGATTAATTCAGAGAAGTGGCTTTTTGATTTGGAAATCATATTTCATCTCAGCTTTTTACTTAGGTTTTTTTTTTGTAAGATGACTTTTAGCATGTTTATTTTGTCTTCAGTGGAATGAATATTATATTGCAGTTGTAGATACTGTGATTGTTCACATTTCCATGGCAGCAATTTTGTGAATCCGCCCCGCGCACTTCGATCTTCAGGGCAGCTACTGCTAAGAGTTCCAGAGGTGAAATATAATTCCACCTCTAGGAGGGCTTTCTCCATCTTAGCCCCAAACCTCTGGAACGTGCTGCCCTTCGAGCTCCGCTCAGCCACCTCCCTAGCCCAATTTAGGAAGGGGCTAAAAACCCATCTATTCGAACAAGCCTACCCCTGACCAGCAACTCTCCCCCCCCCCTCGTCAGCACTGTAGGCCGGCATGTTAATTTTATTGTTTTTATTGAATTGTTTTAATGTATATGTATGTATTGTTATTAGATGCTGTTCACCGCCCTGGTTTTCAGAAGGGCGGTATACAAATAAAATTTTATTATTATTATTATTATTATAACTGTTTTCTCTGCTAGGTGAATCTGACTGTAAATTCCTCTGCAATCTACCTTGCTGTTTCCTTTTAATCTTTCAGTGCCTGTTGTTGTAACTCATTTGCCAGACCCTTTTGTATGTGTGCTTGAATGTAATAGGCCTCCCTAGAAACGCCAAGGTTGTTGACCTGCAAAAGAGACCCAAGTAAAACAGCTAAAGATGGAACTACTGGTATCTACAGGTGCCAGACTCTTAGCAGGGCCTCCTGAACAGATTTTAATAATTGTGGAAGTTCTTTTGGAAGCAGATGTTCCTCTGAGTAGGAATAATGGGCTAAATCAAATTATCCAAATTAGAGTAGACCCGCTGAATCATTGTAACTCAGTTAAACTGGGCTTTATCATGCTCTACTCTTGTTGGGACTAACAAATGCATTTAGATCCATGTCTGTACTTTACTGGCCTATCACATTATTGGTATCAGAGGAGGGTTAATCTGAGTTTGCTTCTAGAAGTAACAAATACTTATTAGTTCTAGCTTTGACAACAAACATATTTTATTTTAGATGGTAAGTTTTGTTTAGGTCATAATAGTTCTAGTATTAATTTAGCCGGAGCTTAGAATGAACAACAGTTGTAAAGAAGTGCAAGATAATTCTCACCACACAGAATACTCTTCTCATTAGTACTCCTCTGTGAGAATGAAGGTGGAATGGTCAAGGAAAGATTCATGAGGCAATCAAGGTATTTTAAAGGGGATTATTAATCTTCCATGTGATGTTCCTCAGCACGCATAAAGACAAATATACAAAATGCCATCACACCTCCCCAGTGTTCAAGATTAACAGCTCCTGAGAGAACTCTCTTTTAAATTAAGATGTATTCTTTTTATATCTTACATTTTGTATTAAATCTTAAGTTAATATTACTATATGCTCATGTTGATTATAATAAACAGGGACATAATTGTTGAAATGGCTGATTTTAAAAATGGAAGTTTTATTTTAAGGTTATTAAAACTGGGTTTCTGGTTCATAATGGCCTTGACTCCTTATTGTTGCAGATGGAGGAGGGCTTTCAATTTGTATTCCTGCCATGTCTCAGATGCAACTCCCACAATTTAATTAAGTTTTTCATTTATCTGTGTCAACTTCTATCAGCATTGTATCATAGTTCATGGACCTTCTTCATTTGCAGCAGTAAATTTAATCTTGGACAGTATAGTTCTTGGGTCATCAGCTCCATGATATAGATATAGAAGAATGCTGAGACAGGTTAACAAAAATCTAAAAATAATTTTGTTATCCCACCTCCACAATTGATTGCTATTTACTAGGTATTTGGTTTGTCTTCCGCCTTCTAAGGGAAGCACACTGGGTAGTTCAGGGATTCCTGAATCTTTTTCAGTCCCATTTCCAATCTGTTCATTCGGCTGAGTTGGCTTTGATCACTGCTGGATGACAACCTCTGGGAACTAAACAGAGAAAGTACATCCTTATTGGATCTGCTAAATTGACTTCTGATTTTGTTGGCCATCGCATCATGCTGCCCTGGCAGATAGAGATGGATTTTGATCATATTTGGAGGATAAAGTCCAGAAAAAAGGCATTCTTGGGCATCTGCTTGGGTCCATGTTGTTCACTGCATTGTGAAGAATCTATTATGCTGCCTCTCCATTGCAGAATGGAGCTGGTTTGCCTCTCATCTAAAAGCACCGCTTTCCCTTGCTGGGTGAGCGTGTACAGATGAAGAGACTTCCTGCTACAGTACTTGGCACTCCAGAGAAAGCTTGATGTTGGGGGCAGTAACACTGTCAAGAATAGGCCCAGGCTGGCACATGAATAGGTTCAGCAGCAGCACCAATGCTGCTGCTGAGTTTGCTAGATACTTCAGTGTACAAAAAATTTATAGGAGGAAATGATTGTCACACTGCCATTATAAAATTCACTTCTACAGGTGTATCACTTTGGACTTTATCACACGGGAGATTTCTGGGTTCACACCCCCAAGTGCAAATTGTCATGGAGGCATCGGGGCTCACTTCTCCCATCAGTAAATCATCATGGAGAAGATCCCATTATTACCAAATGGTGGTTCCAAGGATAATGAACCCCAATCATGCTGCTTTTATGATTTCTAATGATTTACAGGGTGATTTACTCATGGGAAGCCTCCTGTGTGATCAAGTCTGTTTACATCAGGCCCACACTTGATTCAGCATACAGGGCAGCTTATTGTAGATCAGTAGAAGAGCTTGATTGATTCTTTTTAAAGTTCTTTCCTATGGTCAAGTTCTGGAGGGATAGGGAAGGGGAAGGACTGTGCCATATAGTAAAGCAAATACACCAAAGATGCAATTAGGCTTTGCACCATTTTGAAAAGAATTTATCCCAACCACATTCTTTAAACTTTTAAGCAGAGCTTTTTTAGTGATTAGGTTTTTACCACTAAAAAGGTGCAAGAAGCATGCCCCACTTTCCACTGCATTTTGAGTTACTGCAGTCTTGACATTGGCTAGTTTTACTCAGAATATGCTTTAAGGATATTTTGGTAGACTTCTTTTTTTTTTACTGTCCAATCAATTTCTAACTGAGAACATTAATTTTCTTATTTCTGATATAATGTATTAGTGTCTTGAATATGAAATGTAAAACTATGTTAAGTGTATGTGGTTTTGGCTATTGGCAGTTCATTGCCAAAAGTACTGCATAAGTCTAGATATTTTAGTCAAAATGTTGACCCCAAAAACCCGTATTGACCTATCTACAGGTCAGTGTAAATACTATGCTTTAATACTTTAAAAAGGAACCATACCCTGGCAGAAGGAAAGACCATAATCTCCTGGAAGCACTGACCACCCTCTATTATCTCATCCATACAGACTTTCGTATGAGCACAAACAGTTAATGTCTGCTGGAATTTTGTAAATTCTTTGACATTGTTTTCCTTTGCATCATCGTTTACATCCTTTGTCACATGCCTCTAAATTTTACCCTCAGTTTATCCATGGGTCATATCAAAATCCCTAATTTTGGCCTAAAACCTGCCCTCGACTTATAGATGAGTTTGACTTATAGTTGAGTATATATGGTAGGTTTTTATGCTCCTAAAGAAAATATAAAGTTTCAAACATTTGGAGACTAAGGAAACATTAAATATCCAACAAATGAAGTTTATTAATATTAATACTAAAATGTGCACTGCTGAGCATTGTTTGGATGGCATAGCTGTTATATACATTCAGCCCTTTGAATCTGTGTGGGTTCCATTCTGGATGCCAAAAACCATGGATGTCAAAACTATGAGATTTGAAGTGCCATTGGTTTCAGTGGCGGCGCAGCCATATGCACATGCCACAATTAGAGTGACTAGGGCAGGTCCATCCACAAATGCTCAAATCCACAGATGGCAAGCACACAATTGGGGTGGAATGACTGTACAGTGGAACCTCGCCATACGCAGGGGATCCGTTCCGGATCCCGCCACGTATGGCGATTTCTGCCTATGCTCGAGCCCCATTGTAAACAATGGGGCTCGTGCACGGCGGCGCGAAGGTGCGCGGGGCGCACGCCGCGCAACGGGCACGCATGCCCATTCAACTGAATGGGACGCGCCGCCCCTTCTGCCCCGCGTGCGCGCCCAGCGGCTTGAGCGCATACGCTCAAAGCCGCTTATTAAAAGGCCGCGTATGCGGAGGCCCCACTGTATTTGTATAAATTAGGAGAGGAGCTAGCTACATTCTTAGATTTAAAAGCAGGGGTAGGCAACCTTTTTAAGCCGGGGGCCGGGTTGGTGTCCCCCAGACAATGGACAATGGGTGGGGGGGCAAAATAAATAATTAAATAATATAGGGCAACATTTTCAAATGTAGGACACATTTTTAAAAAATGGAGGACATGCGAAAAAATTTGATTTTTAAAAAATGTTAATATAAATGCATGTTTCTTAGGCATGATCAAAATGGAGAACATTTGGGCATTATTCCCTGACAGATGGCAGAAATGTACTTCCCTTTCTGGCCAAATCCCCCCTCCCCCCATTCCAAACAGCACATTTCAGCATTGAACATGGCTTTACTTAACATGGCAATCTCTTGCATATTTCAGAGGCTTATTGCATAACCAAACTCTTTGGGTTTCATACTGAACACATGGCTATGCATATTGAACATGTCAAGGTGGTCTCACAAGAAGTGATTTGCCCTCGGGTTCAAATGTACTTCTCAGAAGTGTGTACTTGGTCAAGGGACTGTGGTTTTTCTTCACTGCACATGAGTTTGTAAAAATCACAGCAACTTACATTGGCCATGCCTCTGAAGCTGGCTCATATCAATATCACCATCACCATCCTCCTGCTGCTTCTCTTCTTCTTCTTCTTCCTCCTCCTCCTCCTTCTTCCTCCTCTTCCTCCGCTTTCCTCCCTCCTCCTCCTGCTCCTTCCTTCCTCCCTCCTCCTCCTCTTCCTTCCTTCCTCCCTCCTCCTCCTTGCACGGCTGTGCGAGAGGCCCAAGGCCCCACGCGCCTGCGCACGGGGCCTTTGCCCCCCTTGCCCGCCGCCAAAGGCCCCGCACACTTCCGCGAGAGGCCAAAGGCCCCACAGGGCCTTTGGTGGCGGCAATCGGCAGCAGGACCGAGCAGGGGCCAATCCCAATGGCTCGGCGGGCCGCATGCCATAGGTTGCCGACCCCTGTTTAAAAGCATACAGGCCAACCACATATATCTCCTTAGGCAGAGTCCTCAAAAAAGTTACCCCTGTTCAGTTTCACTGGATTGCCTTGCCGTGAGGATCCTGTTACATCTATAAAATACTGGAGCAATCTTAACTTGCACACCAATGTATGAATGTCTGTATTATAACATGGACATTATAATATGGACATTGTTTTGTAATTGTCAACTGTTAAATGAAATTGTTGCTTTTGATACTGTCCATGTTTCATTTCCCCTAATCTTGCTGTTTGTAATTAATCCTCCTTGCTTCCCATGTGCATATGTAAACTGATGATAATGCTTCCTGCATATGATGAAGTGGACTGATTCCATGAAAGCTCATGCCACAATAAAGTTCTTAGGGACTCTTGACTTTTGATGCCACAGAATAAATGAAAAACACTTAACTGACGTGCTTGAAATTGGCTTCTCAGGAACATACAATACAGTATCTGTGAGCACTGAGTAATACTTTGTTCTAGAAACTGTCAGCTGTATCTTCTTCACATTTTGTTATTTAATCTCTGGAAGTTGTTATGAAGCCCAGGGTGTGTTACCATTCTCAGCTGTTTTATTTTAGAAAGACAGATGTAACAAATCTGGGGTGAGAAGTATGTAAAGAAGTGTTGTTTCAGAGTGTGGTGGAGTCTCCGTCTTTGAACGTTTTGAAACTGCTGGATGTTTCCTCTATGGCAGGAAGTTGAACTAGATGGCCCTTGGTAGGGTTGCCATAATTCACTACCACCAAACTGGGACAAAACGTAAAAAAAATGTAGGACAAAATCAAGGATGAAATGTAGGGCAAATTGTAGGACAAAATTTAGCCCAAAATGTAGGACATTTAAAAAAAATGGAGGGCACATCCAACTAAAAGCAAAAAAAATTAATATATATATTTAAATAAAACCTTAATATAAATCCTTAGAGAGATCTTGTTGCACCTCTGAGACTAAATGCATCTGAGGAAGCAGACTCTTTCAGTTAATAATAATAACAGAATTAAGGGACATGAAGATTTTGGAGCACCTCTGAGACTAAATGCATCTGAAAAAGCAGACTCTCTCAATAATAATAGAATTAAGGGACATTAGGAGGCAGTGGTAGAGAAGGACCAGGGTTCGATCTGTTGCTTGGACATAAACATACCCCACTGGGCTAAATCACACTCTCTCAACCTCAGAGGATGCAATGGCAACTCCTACCTGAAGAAACCTTGCCAAACCCTGGGGAAACCCTTCCTTCCTTCTCCCTCCAGAGAGAGTCCTACCAGGCACTGCCTCTCTGCCTGCCTCCTCCACAGCTCTCTCAGTCTGTAGTCCTGGCATAGCTGAATGAAAAGCTCCTCCTCCTCCCTGCCTGGCCAATGGGGATCATTCAGCAGCTGGGAGCCTGGCTGCAGCCTCTCCAACACAAACGGAGGCTGCTTTGGAAGGGGAGGCTGAGACGGAGAGGCAAGAACCAGGAGTCCAGTTGTCCCCGGGACAGAATGCAGAGGCAGGACGGGACCTTCCCCAAGGTCAAAAAACCGGGCAGGTCCTGCCTGGAGCCGTGAAATGGCAAGCCTACCCTTGGGGGTCTCTTCCAACTCTAGGATTCTATGCATTACAAAAAATATATGAGAGGAGGTCACTGAGATTATTCAGTAGTTATTTGTGTTTTCAATAAATTGCAGTCTCGCAAGTAAAAGGGGAAAACTTTATAAAGTTCTACGTATCCTCAGAGACTGTGGACGTGGGTAAAATAGCATGGGAATTTTACTCTAGAAAAGCAAGGAACCTTAGATCGTTTTAAGTAGGAATACTTTGGGGTAAAGTCTGGGAAGCACTATAGATGCACATGTGGCTGAGAGAACAACCTTGGTCCATGTTTGTTAATGCTACTTTTTTCTCCTCCTTTAGGTGCGGACCTGACAGAGACAGAGCCCAGCAATTCTGATAGCAGAATAGAAAGAGTGGACCTTTACTCAAATGTTGATGAAGCACTTCTAGAAGGTGATGTCAATTATCTCTCTCAGCCTGTAACACCAGAGAAGGAAGATGCACTTCAGGCTGTGGCACTTGCTAACCTCCGGGCAGCTCTTATGAGCAAGAATAGCTTATTGTCATTGAAAGCTGACATGCTTGGAGAAGAGAGTTCTCTGCTCTTTGAATACTTACCCAAAGGCACACATTCATTGTCTTGTAAGTTGCTGTTCCTATATACCCAACTCCAAGTAAATGGCATTCAAAAAGTTGTTATTTGTTATTTAAAAATGGATCACTCCAGTCCCAAACTGATCCCATACTGATGCCACCTCAGTTATTTGGGTTCTGTACTTACAGATAAAGAAAATAAAGACAAATTAAAGTAGGGCGGGGGAAGAATCATTTATCCATGCAAGTCCCTGAACTGCTGTATAAAGCTGTACTCAGGACACAAGTATGTTATTTCATCTATAGTTTTTAATAACTGAACCTCAGTCTGAAGATTAGATAGTGTCAGTCTTGATTCTGGCTAAAGTAGCAAATTGTCACAAGGTGTAGAATTTTGCTGTCTGTATTAAGTTGTAACATGTAAGGCTATGTAGAAGGCCTGTAGTCTGTAAAACTATATATAGAGTTACATTTGGTACCCTTTGTATATAAAACAGCTCAGTCATCATATGCAATGAGGTTAAGAAAGTATACTTTGTGCTTACAGGAGCTTCTCAAGGTACTTAATTTCATATAGGTGTATTTAGAAAAGCAATTATTGTTAGTTAACGTTTTCTCAAACGAAGCCACTATAATAATGGGGATCCATAATCCAGAACAGAAATCTGAAAACAGGGTGGATGACAGTTTGCCATTGGTGAGCCCATTTTGTTAGCTGATCAAATATATACATCTTTTCCAAGTGAATCAGAAACTTAATTGTGTTTCCTTATAAACACATTGATCCCTTAATGAAGATTCTTGAATATGGGTATTGTAAGCAGAAGGGTATAAGGACATAAGACAGACTAAAATGATTGTATGTTCATTATTTCCTAAATGACAGGACTGCTTACTGCAGAAGCAAAAGTGAACTTTCTCATTTTCAGCAAGTCTCTAATTAAAACTCCTCTTGATTTTTTTGCTACAGCAGATCTGGGAAATGGGAGATGGGGGTGGAGAGTGCACTTGGCTCCAAAAAACATAGTGGAGGCCAGGAGTTCAGACAGTTTTGGAATATGCGCATGTCATTCCTTAGCAGGCTTGTCCACTTGTCCATGTGCATATAACTTGGTCTGAATATGGACTATTGGTGTGGTTTTATTCCCTGCATTTCACTTTGGTTGTATGATCTTTATGCCTGTTACTGAAAGAAGGATAGAGATGGATGACAAACCTAATGCAAAATAACTGCTTTGAAAATACCATGAACTCAGGCCCTGTGTTCAGGTTGCAGGGTGAGTTTTCATGTTGTGGATTTGAGAACACCTTGTTGTTATCAGAATGATACTGTGATCTGCAAGAGTTTTCTGCAGAGCAGAGGTCAGGATCTGAGACTGACTGTGGCAGGCCAGCCCTTTGAAGTTTCCCAGATGGCCATGTCCCCTTCTATATGCTACTGTACATTTGTGCTTTCTCAACTTTGTTTAGTCCCCCCACCCCTGCCATGCTAAAACACTGAAATGCTGTTAATAAAGCTTAGTTATCGGCAGCAAGAGCTTACGGTATATATTCCAGTACTTTTGGTACTACCATTTTACCCATGGCCTGTCTACTGCATGAGTATGGTCACCAAATAATTCTCTGAAATTGCATTCAGTCCTCAGACTGAAAGAGATTCCCCACTCTTCACATAGAGATCCTTTGAGTATGGCAAGACAGCCTTGTATCACAAAAATCTCCACTGCAGTTTGTTACATTTTATATGTTGCCTTGCTGCTTTCAACTGGTGTGGGGACTAGACGAGGATATTTTTTGTTTGTGACACTACAGAAGGTAAAAGTAGAGCCTGATGCTTTAGAATAGGGCATGAAACTATGAGGACTTTGTTGTTGTTGCTATAAGTGCTGCAAGAAACCATTAGGCAAATTGTTGTTGTTGTGTGCCTTCAAATTATTTCTGACTGGTGACTAAGGTGAATCTATCATGGAGTTTTCTTGGCACGATTTGTTTGCCTTTGCCTTCCTCTGAGGCTGAGAGAATATGACTTGCCCAAGGTTTCCATTCAAATTCCTGGTCTCTCCTTCGGCATTGTTGACGAGGAATAACATTTGAGTGATCTTATTTGCTTTGTGCTCTTTTGAACTGATCAGTATAATACAGTGGGTTCTTAGGTGATATTTTGAGAAATGTTTGCATTTATCTATATTCATAAAAACACCCAAATGGAATTGCTTATATTTTGATACTTGAATCCATTGGAAGTCTTGGTGGTTGATGGATTTTTTTAAACAGGCATTAAACTCATAACTAATTACTTCTATCATTTTACCTTTAGAAAAAAAACTTATACTAACTGTATTAAGTAAGACTGACTTTATTTGTGTATACAATGGTTTTCCAAAACTTCAGACCTGGTGTATAACCACTCACTTACTCAAAGATATACAGTTTCATTAAGATGCGAAGTCGAAGGCTTTCACGGCTGGCATCCATAGTATTTTGTGGGTTTTTCGGGCTATGTGGCCATGTCCTGGAAGAGTTTATTCCTGACAGTTGCCTGTGTCTGTGACTGGCATCTTCAGAGGTTGGTGGCATAGAGGTGTGTGGGGTATATTCATTCAAATGCTTGTCAGAACCTCCCAACAGGCTATTTAATCAGCAACCCTGGGAACACTAGAGGCAAGGGGTTCCTGGGTCCAAGGGATGTGGTTTTCAGGCAGCTTTGAGCCTTGGCACCTTATCTCTCTCCTCCCCCTCCCTTTTTTTATTTTGGAAATTAACTGCCGGCAAAAGCTGAACGAAAATAAGCAGCTGCAACGTCGATTCAAGTTGCATTTGCAAGATCCCTAAGCCCAGGAAGCGTGCCATCCTTCAATCACCCACGTTGTGGCTCTTGGGTCCACAATTCAGTGCATGCTGCTGGGCAAGAACTGAACATATTTTAACTGTAAAAACTCATAACGTTTTTTCAGAGGGCCTTCTTTGAGGACATTATGGCCACTGAAGGGTTGTGGACCACAGGTTAAGAACTTCTGTACTAGATAGTTATATCTTTTTTGGTGCTTCTACAGTTTGTTTCTTACTGCTGCCGCTTGCTTTGGCACATCTCACTTTCACAAAAACAAAGCAATGAACCAAAGCAGTCTGGTTATGTGGGCAAACTACATCTGTTTATTTACATTATTTCATTTTGCTTCAGAGAAATGTGTATGTCTGATGAGAAAATTTGGTGACTAAATGGTCATACTTCAGAAATAAAATAGGCTCTTTGTTTATATAACAATCTTCTTTTAATTCATTATATCTGGGGGAAAATAAATGATTCAGCTTACTTTTTATTTAGGGATGAAATATTCAGAATGTTTAATAGTAAGCATATATTCTTTAAGAGTTTGCTATTTTTGAAAATCTGATTTTTATCCACAACACCTTCAAGAGAATAATGGGGAAGTAAGCAGATATCTGAGGATCACCTTCCTCTGTATCAACCCATTTATTCATTTGTGACTTTGGAAACTGAGATACATCTGGTGGCTGTTTGGTGCAAGCATCTTTGCTTGTAGAGTGTTCTCCCCAGGAAGGCTTGCTGTTTCTACCTATGCTCTTGCCTTTTTGCTGTCAGATGGAGACTTCTATGTAAATCCCAGGAGGTACAAAATCTATCATATTTTATCCCAGAACTGATGGATCTGATGCAATTTTTATCTGTTTCATTTAATGTTGTGTTGCATTGTGTGTGTGTGTGTGTGTGTGTGTGTGTGTGTGTGTGTGTGTGTGTGTAAGGAGAGAGTGGGTGTGTTGTTGATTCATTTGAGGTAAGCCACTATGGAAAATCTCTATGTGGAAGGTAAAAATGTCATAACGAATTAAATAATCTTTCCTTACCACTCCGTGGTGAAGTTTCCACAGTTTGAAGGCTGGTGCAAACACAACAACCACCTCATATTTAAGGCTTATATTAAGAAGTTAACCACTAGAGGGACTTAAAAGATGGTTGTGTGCTTTTATTATATATTGTATATTTATTTATGAATTGTTTTAATTGAAACTAAAATATTCATTGGGACTGTATGAGGAAGTTAAGAATGGGGTCTAATATCTAGAAGCCTGGCATGAAAAAGCTATTTTTAAAGTGTGTGTGTATTGTATGTGTATTATACATAAAATATAAAAAGCGTAATCAGCCTTTATACAAAGCTGAAAGTGAGCTGTCAAATAAAATTTTAAATCATTTTGTACTTGTATCACATTTAGAGATAACATGTTCAAAAACTTAATGCAATAAAATATACAGTGTTGTGAATTTAAAGAATAGATAGTAAGACTAGTGAGATCAAGGCTTGACATGGGACAGATTTCATCCTTGCTGAATGTTCTTGCACAATCCTCCATTTCTCAACAGAAAGAATAATCTAGTACCTTATAAACTGGCTGTAAGGATAAACAGGATAAGGATGTGTTCTTTGAATTATTTCAATAACATTTCTACCATTAAATATGATAGTATTTTGGGAAGTACTAATTTTAGCACTTTATATTAATTTCCATTTCATCTAAATGTATATTTGGCCTTTGTTTTATAAAACAAGTGACCATCGGTACAAAATTCAGTGACGATTAACAATTTGTATCTTTAAAATACATTTATGTTGCCATTTTTCACAAGTAGTGTAGCTATCTTTTATATTTCCAACGGTGCACTGGTTTTATTTAGCTCTGGGTCAAGATTTAGAAATGTTTATGTTCTAATGACATGATACTGATATTTCAGTGTCAGCCTTCAATAGTAATATACTTCTTTCTTGATTCTTGCAGTGTAGGATAAGAGGTGATTATAACTGTCATTTTATCCTCTGAATTTACAGTTTGAATTTTCAAAAGCTGGTAGTTATATCACTGAGCAACAGGGTTTTTTATGTATACATATATCTGAAATACATTTTTAACAAGAAAAGAATGCACTAGCTTTAGTGAAATATAGTACTGCTTGGCCTAAAGCAAGCTCGCAGGAGACATGGTATGTGTGTACCATACCTCAGCTCACATTAAGACCGCTTTGCAATTAATTATGCCCAACTCATTTTCTATTCTCCAAACTGTACAATGAAATGTATGTTTCACTACACAGACACCTAGTACATTCAATTATTTGAATCTTTCTCTGCCTCCTAGCCTTAAAATTGGAAGACTAAATTAAATGCTAGCCACAACCATTCCTTTTCTTGCATTGTGGAGGGCTCCCACATAAAAAGAAAATAGTTGGGTTTCTGTCATTTGTGATGATCTTGTTTCCACTCTGGTAAACTGTGGAGAATTCCAAGTATCTTGCTGCTACCAATGAGGCATTTATTTATTTTAAGAATATGTGTTATTTTTCATGGCAGGTTTTCTCCAAATGGTTTCCAGTGAACTGATACAATTTTTAGAATTGTAGGGGAGAACTGGGTCTGAAGTTGCTTTCTCAACCTGTGCAAGTGACTCTCTGATCAAATTATGATCTTAAATGTTTAAATAAATTAACTTTTACTTTTTTGTAATGTAAATAGAAGTATGAGGGGATGGGATTAATAAAAGGAACACAGTGATAAAGATTACTGTCACTAGTAGTACCCCCTGAACTTGTTGTTTGCATTGGAAGATAATTTTTTGTTTCTTTAATGTGTTAGATATGGCCTTCCAGATTACACTGCAACTCCCATCATCTGTCACTATTGGCCATGATGTGTTAGGCTGAGGGAAGTTAAAGACAACAACATCTAAAGGGCCACATGTTCCTCAATTCTGCTTCTCTTACTGTGTAGGCAACAGTTTTGTGGAGAGCAATTTTTTTTTTGAATAAATGTTGTTGTTGTGTGCCTTCCAGTTTGTGGTGACCCAGAACCTATCATGGGGTTTTCTTCGCAAGATTTGTTCAGAGGAGGTTTGCCATTGCTTTTCCCTGAGATTGAGTTTGTGGCTTGCCAAAGGTCACCCAGTGGATTTCATGGTGAACCCAGGAATTGAGTCATAGTCAAATGATCAAACCAATATGTATATGTGTACATAATTCCTCTTTCACAGTCATAATGCTGTTTGAACATCAAGTACACTAACCCCATAGTTACTGGAAAACCCATACAATAAAGATCACTTTTAGTTGGCCTTCTGGTTTCATTTGCTTCTTAAATTACAATACAGTGGTACCCCGGGATACGAAATGACCGCGTTACGAAATTTCCGGGATACGAAAAAATTAGATAGGAAAAAACTGTTTCGGGTTACGTTTTTTTTTTCCGGCTTACGAAAAAATTTTTGGTGCTTTTCGGCGCTTTTTCGCACGAAATCGTGGCTTTCCAGCGCTAGCAGCTATGGCTTTTTCGGGTTGCGAAATCTTTCGGGTTACGAACGGCGCCGCGGAACGAATTAAATTCGTAACCCGGGGTACCACTGTAGTTCCTAAGGCATAAGGGAGGTTCATACACAGCCTCACATAGTGATACTCTGTTTCTTCCTTATGAAGGAAGTGGCACTGCCTTTCCTGGGTGAGCAGAAGACTAATAGGGGTTGAGCAAACCTATGGTTTCCACAAGCCATCACTAAATCTCCCAATGATACACTTCCACTGATTTCAGACTCTGCTTTTAGGGAACATTTTGCAAATCAGCTTATCTGCCACTGAGCTATAATTTACTTTGAAATATTTTTGGCGCACGCAGTAATAGATTTGCTTGGAGCAAATCTGTTGAGTCTCACAGTACAGTGGTGCCTCGGGATACGAAATGATCGGGTTACGAAATTTCCAGGATACGAAAAAGTTGGATTGGCAAAAACTGTTTCGGGTTACGAAATATTTTTCGGGTTACGAAATTCATTTCGGCGCGAAATTCAAATGCTGCAAAGTGCAGCTATAGGCTTTCCAGTGCTAACGGAAAAGTGTTTCGGGTTACGAAATTTTCGGGTTACGAAAGGAATGGCGGAACGAATTAATTTCGTAACCCGAGGCACCACTGTACCTTGTTTCAACTGAGAACGCACCCAACACTGGCCTGATGTTACCCATCGCTCTGGAAGAGGGATAATGGCTGTCAAGCTGCCTTTCTTGGAAATTTGTGCATCATTATTGAGCTTCTCATTGAGAAATGCCTGATAAATCTCCAAGGATACTCGTGATTCTCAGCATACAGAGACTACTGATATATTATAAGGAAGTTTTCTAGAATTCAGATTGTTTGTAGTGGTATCAAGTTGCAATCAGCTTTTAATAATTCTTCTGTTAGCTAAATTGCAGAACTGCATTACAGGGTACATGGCTGGTAACTTTTGAACTAGGTACTATCAAACATTTTGAGTATTGCTCCTGCTCAGCACTTGCTTGTACTAAGCATCTATTTCCCACTGAAGCATATGATTCTAGCTGTACTGGCCTTTTAAGATAATATGATACTTGTGTTTTTGTTGTGTGACTTCAGGTCGTTTCCAACTTATGACTATCCAAAGGTTTTCTTGGCAAGAATTGTTCAGAGGGGGTTTGCCATTACCATCCTCTAAGACTGAGAGAGTGTGATGTGCCCAGAGTCATCCAGTGGGGTTCTGTGGCAGAGGGGGGACACAAACCCTGGTCTCCAGAGGTGTCATTTAACACTCAAGCCTTGATGCCACACTGGCTCCCAATAGAAACTACACAATCAAAAAAAAATTACATTTGACTGAGTTTGGATGAGGAAATTATAGGCATCCTAATTATTCATAATGGACTGGGTTCAGATTTAATCATGTGTAGCTGTGCTAGGTAAAGCAAATTTCAGCACCCTTTGTGTACATTTTAATACGTTTTTTAAAATCTATCTTCATTCCTCTATGTCAGCATTCAGAAAGATATACATACACACACACATATTTGATGTATTTGTACAAAGTTTTAGTACTGCTAGTCAAAAGCAGAAGTTTTCTGTGCAGCCATTCTGCCTTTTTCTCCTTAATTGACTTTTTGTGGTGATAATATCAAAAATAGGAAGAACTGGTGGTAAAAGATGGGAGGGAGGAAAAGAGAAGAAAGGTAATCCTATCTGCCCCTCTCCATGAAATTCTGTAATCCATTCAGGGTGATTTCATAATAAAAGCATTGTTTGAAAGCACCCCTGAAGTTAGTGTGTGATTGTGAAGTATTTGACCATCATTATTATGTTCTGGTTTCAAAAAGCTCTGAGAAACACACACAGATAGAAACTTCTTGAATGCTATCAAATGCTAAATGGAAATGCCAATGGATTCATCATGTACAAACATCAAAGCACTGTATCTTTTTTAACTTGCTCTGATTTTTGCGCTGCCTTGTGTTCTTTTTCCTGTCTTTGACTTTTGTTCAGTGATCATTTGGCTGCTATATGATAATTCCTGCCATACTTTTGGCTAGGGAGGCTGTGTAAGGCAGTCAATGGGGACTGGAATTACTGTGCTGCTTCATTTCCTTCTACTCACAGAAGACTAAGCTGCAACTGTTCATTCCCTGGCTTTTGTAAAAACTCCAGCTGGTGCTAGTTCATGTTGGTGAGACTCGTTTCCTGTGTTCCTCAGGGCCTGGCACCAACCTGAACCGTTCAAGGGGTGAATGTGATGGCAAAGTGGAAGCAGCACCTCCTCTATTGGCTTCATCACACCTTGCCACTCAGAGCCCCCCTGCCATTTGCACCTCTTTTGGTAACATATCACCAGAAACTCGGAAAAGAGCGATGCCTTCTACTCAGGTAAGATCATAGTTGACTGAGATAGTGCCTTATATAGACTAGTTGTTAGACATTTCATGGTTCAGTTTTGCAGAACATTTTGAGGAACAATTTCACTTGAGCATGTACCCTCATGGTACCTATTGGTAACTCAGTTTCCAGTTGTTTTTGTATTTTAAAATTTCAAAACTGTTAATAATAATAATAATAATAATAATAATAATAATAATAATAATAATAATTTGTATCCCACCTCTCCCTGTCTTGGATTGAGGCGGGTAACAGCAAACAAGAACAATAAAATAAAAAATGAGTATCTGTAGATAAAAGCATAGCAAGACATATTTGATCCTAGTTCCCCTATCTCCCTCCCACCCTAAAATACCATTAAAAAACAATTCCCAATAAAAAGGGTAATAAAATAGATTGAGATCAAAGTCAGGTGGGTACAGCCAAACAAATGGAGAGTGAAAATTCTGAGGAGATCAGTTTGCGAAGGCCTGCCGGAAAAGATCTGTTTTTATTGCCTTTTTAAAGGCTTCCAATGATGTTACATGGCAGATCTCATCCGGCAGGTCATTCCAGATTTTTGGAGCGTTAACAGAGAACGTCCTCTGGGAAGTCGTCTTCAGTCTAGTTCTCTCTAACTGCAG
>NC_056525.1:6999875-7088748 GCF_019175285.1 Sceloporus undulatus | reverse complement strand
CGTCCCTTCCTCCTCGTGTGTGCATGCACCCACGGGGAGGGAGAGGAGGAGGCACCCCCAGTCCCTTCCTCCTTGTGCATGCCCGTGCCAGTGCAGGCACACGCAGGGAGAAAGGGAAAGGAGGGAGCCCCTTCCCCTTTTCCCTGCCAATGCCTGCTCCAGCGCCGGCACCCGCGGGGAGAGGAGGAGCGGGGATTCCCAACCTGGCTACCCCCGAGAAGGGGTCACGACCCCCACGTTGGGAACCACTGCTCTAGGGCCTCTTAAAATAAAATAAATCTTTATTTACATTTCCCGCCTCTCTCATGGATCGAGGTGGGAGTGCAACATATAAAATCAGCATTACAACAAGCACAAATTATCTAAAATTACATCAATTAATGAACAAGACAAATTCATAAAATTAATATGGTCCATACCTATATAAAATTAGTGGAAGATAGGGTATTACTGAGGTTCCATAATGGTGGATCAAATGGATAAGCCCGCCGGAAGAGATCCGTCTTAAGTGCTTTCTTAAAAGCATCTGGGGTGTTGATGCGGCGGATCTCCTCCAGCAGGTTGTTCCAAAGTCTGGGGGCAGCAGCAGTAAATGTCCTGTCATAGGATGTTTGATTTCAGTCTGATTGTTGGGTACTCCAGTAATATCTTTCCAGATGTTCTGAGTGTGCAGGGCGGATTGTGTAGAGAGAGGCATTCCTTTAAGTAACTTGGGCCTGAGCCATGTAGGGCTTTAAAGGTAATAACCAACACTTTGCATTGGGCCTGGAAGCTGATTGGTAGCCAGTGTAAAGATTTTAATATCGGTGTGATACGTTCTGATCTAGATGTATTAGTGATCAATCTGGTCGCAGCATTTTGAATCAGTTGAAGCTTCCAAGTTTGGTACAAAGGTAGCCCCATGTAGAGCGCATTACAGAAATCTAACTGAGAAGTTACTAGCGCATGTACCACTGTTTCAAGGTCCTCCTGGGCCAGGTAGGACACAGCTGGCATATCAATCGAAGTTGTTGCCAAGCACTCCTGAATATCGCCTCCACCTGAGATTACAACTGTAAAGACGGATCCAGAAGCACGCCTAAACTGCAAACCTCGTCCTTCAGGGAAAGTGTAACCCCATCCAGGACTGGATGGCAGATCTCCTTCCCTGGGCCAGGGGTACCTATCACTAGTACCTCTGTTTTCTCTGGATTCAATTTGAGTTTGTTTTCCCTCATCCAGCCCATTACCCACCCAAGGTAGGCATTCAGAGACAAAATGCCATCCTTGGTCACTGCTTCAGTAAGAGACATGGAGAGATAGATTTGGGTATCATCAGCATACTGATAGCACTGAGCCCCATGTCTCCGGATAACCTTGCCCAGTGGCTTCGTGTAAATGTTGAAAAGCATGGGGGACAGGATGGCGCCTTGAGGGACGCCAGATGTCAGCTCTCTGTTACAAGAGCAACTGTCCCTCAGCATCACCATCTGGAACCTGCCCAAGAGGTAGGAACGGAACCAGTGGAGTACAGTGCCTCCGATACGTAACTCCCTCAGGCGCCTCAGAAGGATACCATGGTCTATGGTATCGAATGCCGCTGAGATGTCCAAGAGCACCAGCAGGGTCACGCTTCCCCTGTCGATGCCCACACGGAGGTCATTGACCAAGGCGACCATGGCCGTCTCTACTCCGTATCCTGCCCTGAAGCCAGTTTGAAATGGGTCCAGATAATCGGTTTCATCCAAGACAGCTTGGAGTTGGAGGGCAGCCGTCCTCTCAATCACCTTGCCCAGAAATGGTAACAACGAGACTGACCTATAGTTATTTCTAATCAGGGGTTCTAGGGAGTGTTTTTTCAAGAGCGGTTTAACCATAGCTTGTTTTAAGGTTGTTGGAAATTATAGTCTGTAACAATGTTGTTACTGCGTCCCCTCCCTGAACAGTCAGCCATGATGGGCAGGGATCGAGGGGGCATGTTCTCCTTACACTTCCAAGGAGCTTGTCCACTTCATCGGTAGTTACAAACTCAAATAGATCCAGTCTAATATAGTCCATGGAGTCGCTAGACACCTCTCTTACAGTGTCTGTTTTAATGCTGGCGTCAAGATCAGCGCTTATCTGAGAGATTTTATCCGCAAAAAAGTCATTAAAAGCATCACAGCAGGCAGCAGTTGGTTCTAACAATGGATTCAGGGCAGGAGGCTGTTGAGTTAGCTCTCTAACCACCCTGAACAGCTCTGCTGGGCGTGACTCTGCCGATGCAATACGGGCAGCATAGAACGAATTCTTTGCTGCCTCGATCGCCAGTCCATAAGATTCTAATGCAGGGGTAGGCAACCTTTTTGAGCCGGGGGCCGGGTTGCTGTCCCTCAGACAACTGGGGGGCCGAAGCAGTGAGGTGGAGCTTCCACCCTCTGGGGGGTGGGGCCACGGGGGTGGAGCTTCCACCCTCCAGGGGCAGGGCCGCATGCCCCGCCCCCAGAGTGATGATAATAATAATAATAGTTACTAGCATGGAAACTACTAAAATGCAATTCAGAATAAAAGGGAGAAAGCATGCACACTGTCTCAACCCAGAAAAGCACAAGGAGCTGAGAGAAGTTTTTGCAAAGAGAATGCCAAGGGCAAGTAAATAATAATAATAATAGTTACAAGCATGGAAACTACTAAAATGCAATTCAGAATAGAAGGCTAACCCCCCTCCCCTAAGGAAGCAACCAACCTCTCTCTGTCTTGCTCTTGCTCTTGCTGGCCAGCTGGCTCCTCCTCCTTCCTCCTCCTCCTTTCCCTGCTCTTCTATTCATAGGGAGGAGGAGGGCAGAGGGCAAGGTGGAGCCTGATGCAGGCCCGCTGCAGCCCCTGGAGCCCTGTTGGAGTGCTCCAGGGGCTGCACCGGGCCTCCTAGATGGGCACCAGATCGGCGGCAGGAATGCGCAGGCGCCGGTGGGAAGGCCTTGGCGGGCCGCAGGTTGCCGATGCCTGTTCTAATGTGTTCTCAAGGAGTGTCTTATCGGATAAGCGTTGGTGTTTTCGTCAGCGGCGCTCTAGCCGTCGCGTGGTCCGCTTCATTTTGCAAAGATCTTGTGGGTACCATGGATTCTTTTTTGGAGCGAGCCGGAGAGGGCACTCAGGATTGATAGTGTCTAAGGTCGTCATTCCAGGTATCAACCAGGGCATCGAGAGAATCGACGTCGTTCCCAACCATAAGACCCTCTAGGGCTTCTTGGAACCTTTTTGGGTTCCATCAGCCTTTGAGGGTGGACCATTCTAATAGGTCCTCCACCCCCAAGAAGGTTATGGGTAGTGGCTTTTACTCCCACCTTGACCAGGAAATGGTCTGTCCATGACAGGGCAGTGGTGTCGATCACCTCTGCCCACAGGGTCTCCTGTTTGGTGCTGAAGACTACATCGAGTGTGTTACCTGCACAATGTCTCGTACCCGAGACTAGTTGGGACAGGCCCATGGCTGTCATGGAAGTCATGAACTCCCAAGCTGCTCCTGTAGGATCTAATGAGCTGGTCCCAAGAGGAATGTTGAGGTCCCCCAAGATTAAAAGTCTGGGGGACTCCAGCACCAGTTCCAAGACCAGCTGTGTCAGCTCAGTCAGGGAGTCTGTTAGGTGATGGGGTGGACGGTACACCAATAGAATCCTCAAACTGTCCTTAGCCTTCAGAGTCAGGTAAACACACTCGATATGTCTCATTTTCCGAACAGGTCTCCTGGTCAAGATGATGGTACTCTTATGGGCCAATGCCACTCCCCCTCCTTGCCCACTTTCCCTGACCTGCTCTTGGACCACTTACCTAGCTGGGAGGGTTCTAGCCCAGATGGCGTTGCTGTCTTCACCCAGCCAGGTTTCGGTGAAGTAAGCCAGGTCGGGGAATAGTGGCCTTCAGCCCGACCTTCACCAGGAAATGATCCATCCATGACAAAGTGGAGATATTAACTACCTCCGACCACGGATATGCCTGCTCCATAGAGAAGACCACATCAAGAGTTTGACCTACACAATGCGTGGGCTCAGAGACTATCTGGGAAAGGCCCATGTTTGTCCCGAGCTGCACCAGATAAGTTCGTTAAACCGGCCTCGAGGGGGATGTTGAGGTTGCCCAGAACTAAAAGCTTAGGCGACTGCAACAGCAGCTCCGAGACCAGCTGCGTCAGCTTGGCTAGGGAGTCTGTCAAGCAACGGGGTGGACGCTAAACCAACAGAATCCCCAGACTTTCCCTAGTCTTTAAGCTAAGGTACATACATTCGATGTGGTCCATCTTACAGATAGGTATCCTGGCCAAAGCAAGATTATCTTTATGGACCAAAGCCACTCCCCCCTCGCCCATGTTCCCTTACCTGCTCACTGACAGAGTACCTGGCTGGTAAGACCCGAGACCAGGTGGCTGAGCTAGCATCACCCAGCCAGGTCTCTGTGAAACAAGCCAGGTCAGCCTCTTCATCAAGTAGGAGATCATGGACTAGGTGAGTTTTATTTTTGACTGACCTGGCATTACACAAGAGCAGGGAAAGGTTCCGTGCTTGGTTAGGTATACTCTCCAGCTCTTTTGGGATAGCAGGATGAATGGAAGGGGAGATAGATATCAAACATCGATCTCTCCTTCCTCTGTAACGACATTTCACCCTGTTAGCGCCATATCGTCCGTTACCCCGCACAACTTGTATAGCCGTTTCACAGTCAATACCTCTTGCCTCCCCCAATTCACCATCTGAATTATATTCTCCTTGTCCATGCCCATCTCCCTCCAAGTGTCCCAAGTATTATCCTGAATGTGAAGCGGCAAGGGAGTAATAGCTTTTCTTGCTATAAATTTGCCTGAACTTGTAAAATGTACCTTAAAATATTCACACTCCGTGTTTAAAAAATGTTCCCTGACTTTGAAAAAAAAAAAGAGAAAACAGTCATCAATTGTAGAGACCTTTGTGAAAGTGTTGAATGTTTATTAGTTCTCTACTCCCAAATTCTGAAAAATGTAACTTGATCTGTTATGATACATAGAGAATAGTCATTTGTTATGCAAGTAATGCTGTGTATATAAGAAGAGGCCTTCTTTATAAATCAGAATATGCTAGTATGTACTTGGATCTAAAGCAGTGGTGGAATCATGCAGCTTTCCAGATGTTGTTGGATTTCAATTCCCAGCAACTTTAGCCAGCATAGCCAATGGTGAAGAATTCTAGAAGTTGTAATCCAACAACATTTGGAACATTTTTCATTCCTGTTCTAAAGAAAACCTAGCAAAAAGAGACCTCCCTTCTTTTGATTGATTGAAATTTTTGATTGAAATTTTATTTATATACCGCCGTTCCTATGATCATGGCGGTTTACAAAACAAAATGAAAATACAATACAGTACAGATTACAGATTCTCCCCTTGGAGAAACGCCACTCCGGCGGCAAGGAAGAGTCTCTCTGGGCCGCTCCTGCCCAGGTGGAAAGCGGGCGGGCGGGCAGTTAGGGAGGCAGGAGCCTCTTTCTTCAGGCTAGCCCCTGATGGTACTGGGCCAGCCTTCTCTCTCCCTCAGAGGCCGAACGATGACAGTTAGGGAGGGAGGAGCCTCTGTCTTCAGGCCAGCCCCTGATGGTACTGGGCCAGCCTTCTCTCTCCCTCAGAGGCCAAAAGATGACAGGGAGGGAGGAGCCTCCTTCTTCTGTAAAGTCATCTTTGGAAATATCAGAATTAATTTTGGAAATTAGCTATTGAAGTGTTGTCTGTTTATAACCAGACTGCATGGATCTCTTTGTATTGCTTTAATAGCAAGTTTGTATAGTATTTTGAAAGCTCACTGACACTTTATGAAAGCAGCAAGAGTCTTGTTGCAGCACAGAATGTAAAAGAGTTGCAAGTACTTCCTATTCCTGTCTTTGTGGGTCGTGCATAGCAAGGAAAACTCAAGAGCTAGGTTAGTGTAGCTATTACTATGTTCAACTATGACAAACAAGTTCAAATTGTCCCTCAGAAATGAAGCTCATTGGGTAACCTTCAGCCATTCATGATTTCTAAATCTAACCTACATTATAAGGCTGTTTTCAGAATAATATATGTACTTGGGGGTGGGGCAGGCGAAAGAATCTTAACATGCAACCTTGAACACCTTGGAGGAAAAACAGCATATAAAGGTAAATAAAGTTACACTGAGTGAAAACAGTGGCCATTTTTCCTAGATAGTACTGTTTAAGATAACTGATTCTGTTTAGCTTGTCACCCTTTTTATGCCCACCAGTATTTTTGTGTAAGAAGATTGTCAGGGCTGTTTTCCACACTCAGAAATCACTTCATCAGGAACCTTCTGGTTTCACATTTTATCTGCTATGGAAGTGCTTCTGGTGTAAAAACAGCAAGATGTATGGAACTGTCATTTCTGTTCAGAAGCTTTAGGACAGAGTCTGTTTGAGAATGTTGAAACCGAGATTTTTTTTTTACAGATATTCAACAATTTTAAAGAAAAGATATTTAATAGTATAATGTTTGAGAAACTCAAATGTAATGTATAAAATAATTATCAGAATTTTCATTAATTTAATTGTGTGTTGTCCGTGAATTTTCCTACGCAGGTCACCTATGATGGATTTCTAGCACTGTGGCAGACAGACAGCTCTGACACAGGTAAATTGAATGAATAAAACTTAAGTTTAATTATTCCATCCATAAAAATTAAAATTTAACCTTGTGTGCATTCCTGTTTTAGATACGACTACTTCACAGTCTGAAGATGTGGACTTGGGCCATGAATGCTTGTTCTTGGATTCCCTTGTACCCAAGAGGCTGAGCTGTGCTTTCTGCAGGAAAATATTTGAATGTGTGGAAAAGCTGGAGGAACACATTCATGAACACACATTCCCTGTGATTACCCCTTTTGATGTAGCTGACTATTCTGGACCAATGTTGGCTGGTCTTTCTGGGCACATGTCTTCTGGTCAGCTTGCTCGTTTCCAGTGTCCAAAGTGTCCTGCAAGCTTCACACTCAAATCAAACATGGATCGACATGAGAAAACAATCCACTTTAACAGGAAGAAGATGCAGTGCCCTCACTGTCTAAAGCTATTCCGAGACAAAACAGATTTAAATAGGCATCTTATGTCGGTGCACTCCAGTGAACGTTTGTTTTTGTGTCTTTTCTGTGGGAAGGGTTTTGGTACTCAGAAAAACCTCACTACTCACGTGAAAGTTTGTTGTCTGGGCTCCACACAACCAATAGCAGAAGAGCTACTGAGTAGTATTGATCAAAGTCAGGATTCTGATGATGAATAATAAAAACTGTTGGGTGATAGAGAGAATGGCATAGAATTCTTGGAGATTTCCTTGTTATTCAGCAGATCCTGCTCTGTCAACAGTCTCTGTGTTCAGGACAATGAGAATGTTGACTGATAGCTAGATAATGAAATGTCTAGACACTGAAAGGGAGTCACAACTCTCTTCATCTCCAAGTACCATGGCTCAGACTAAAAAAAAGGAGTGATAAAACAAATATGGTTTTCAGACTTGAAGAACAGATAAAAATGTACTATTCAGAATTTTCTTAAGACAAAACATCTTATTTTTATACTTTTTTAAAGATAAGTCTTATAGATAGCAATATAAATTTAAAACTTTGTATTGTGAGCATGAGAGTCATCATGGTACAGTATAGTGTTTTGAGCATTGAACTAAGACTCTGGAGAACAGTGTTTGAATCCCTGCTCATCCATGGAAAGCTGCTGGGTGACCTTGGGCAAGTCACACCGTCTCAGCTTTAGATGAGGATAAAGACAAACCCCCTCTGAACAGATACTGTCCAAAAGCTATGATAGCTTCAACTTAGAGTAGCAATGGCAAAAATTACTCGAAGGCACATAGCCCTGTCTGAGTTACCGTATTTTAACAGGAACTTTAAAGGATAAAAAGGTCACTATTTTAACAGCAGTTACTTTATGGTACATTTTCTGGAAGCAATCTTTTACTTTGCTCCTCTTGGGTAAAATTAGTATTCCAGTGGCAAAGTGTGCCCTATATGATGGGCCTAGTTGAGCTTTTGCTTGATGTACATTCTCTCTGGAGAGCCTCATACATGCAAGTTCACACAGTTGTGTCTTTTTTATGCACAGTTTTGGTGATGGCAAGCCAGAAGGGAAAGAAGCTAAGCCATACTCATCATAAGGATGCTTCTCTTCATAAGAGAAGAGTCCTAGCACTATCATAGTGCTGTTATTTCATCTATTTCTCTTGAACAGATATATATATATAATATATGGAAGATGCAACGGGATAGATGGGAAAATTACAAGTGGGAGATGGTGATGCCTGGGCCCCAGTAATGGGGTAAGGTTGCACAATAAAAGTTTCATCTGGAAATACCCTGATTGTCTCGGGGATATCCTGGATTCAGCAAAGGCAGCTCTGAGGTAATATTCTGTGTAGCTTATTAAAGAGCTAAAAACCTTGTAAGGGTAGAAGAAAGAGCCAGTGATTAGTTTCAGATGTCAAAAGCATAAGCAAGTATAGCAGTGAAATATTGATTTGTAAGGCTGCTGTAAGCAAGACTTCTGTACTACCATGGATGGAGGAACACTAGATTCCACAGAACTGATTCATTATCTTAAGGTTTTAGCTAATTTGCTAAGAAACATACCATGCAGTGATGCCTCATTATCATTTTCATCTTCCAGTAGATTGCTTGCATTTAGGCCAACACTTGGTTTAGAGCACATTTAATTCCTTAGTCGTGGCAACAGTAAGCTTGTGCATAATCACTTCTGACTGTGCCAAGATATCAGAATCTTGTCAACCATCAAAATACAGTGGAAACAATAGACCACCTGGACCATTTTTATTGGAATTTCCATTTTGTAAAAAAAGACTGAAATCAACCATTTTGGATCTAAATCTCCATCTTCAAAATGAATGAATGAAGTTTATTCCTTCTGGAAGGGCTTCCTCTCTCTCACTTCCATCCTTTAATTTCGGTCCATCATTCAGCTGCATGCATTATTACATCCGCTCACCACTTTGACTATATGTCTCCTCTATTATCATCCCTTCACTGGCTCCCCTTCCCCTTCCGGATTCAGTATAAGCTTTTACTGTTGACTTTTAAAGCCCTCCATGGGCTGGCCCCTCCTTATTTATCAGACCTTCTTTCTCCTCACCTTCCCACTCGTGCCCTCCGTTCTAGTAGTCAAGGTCTGCTGTCTCAGCCCAGGATTTTCTCTGGCCCCTCCCGGATTAGTCCTTTTTCACTTGCTGCCCCTCACTCCTGGAATCTCCTTCCCCCACAAACACAGCTCATCACTTCTTTAATCAGTTTCAAAACTGACTTGAAGACCATCCTGTTCAGAGAAGCATTCCCAGGCATTGTGTGACTATTATTTGTTACTTGACGTTTTTAATTTGTTGCCTGCTTTACTTTATTGTACCCTTTCCTGTACTGTTATGTATTATTTATATGTATTATGCTATTATTTCTTAGATTGTATGCCTTGGGCAGGTTTACTTTCTCTATTTTATTGTTTGTATGTGCAGCGCTGTGTAAATCTACAGCGCTATATAAATAAAACGTTGTTATTATTATTATTATTATTATTATTATTATGATGTTTCATTTATATAGCGCTGTAGATTTACACAGCGCTGCACATACAAACAGTAAAATAGAGAATGTAAACCTGCCCATGGCATACAATTTGTTGTATCTAATGCTGCCATTGTGATTCCATTTTGAAGATGTGATGTTGTCTTTTTGTACTGGTCACTGACAACAACAACAACAACAACAACAACAATAATAATAATAATAATAGCCAGTGACCAGTACAAAAAGACAACATCACATCTTCAAAATGGAATCACAATGGCAGCAGTAGATACAACAAATTTCTAATCACATAGATTGGTTGTTCGTGATTCTTCTCACATGCAGAATAAGATAATGAAAGCCCCCAGAAAGGTGTTAGAAACATTCAGTTTTGAAGTTTTTGGAACCCAGTTCCATTCAGCCCTCCCAAAGCTAACAGGCATGATGTTTTCTCATATGATATACTTCCATGTGCGAGCTACACTATTTAGTTCTATGAACTTTCTCCTGGAATTCTAATATCAGATCCCAACTTCTAGTTTCCTGCCTGGTTTCTGAGTTATTCAGCTGGTAGCTGGGTCTTATCATGCTTGCACAGCGAGTAATTGACTTTAAAAACATGGTATAAGTGGCATCGCTTGTGAATATCTGATGGAGAGAGAAGGAAAGCATGGCTAGAAAACACAAATTTTGCTTCTTACTTAGCTGTCTCAGTTCTTCTTGATAAACAGTATTTCAATCTGCACCATGCTATCCATTTTTTTAAAAAAGTATTGGATATTTGGATCTTTTTAGATGAGCTCTTGGAGAACCTCATTGAAGTCAGCTTTACATCTCTGTATCATAACCTGTCCTCTGTGAATGGATGCCAGAATAGAATCACAGAACAATTGAGTTGCCAGGGGGCTCATGAACCATGGTGCACAATCCCAGGCTCAGTAGAGGATCTCCATCTAAAGCATGCCAACAGGTTAACTGTCTTGCCACTTTCTGAAGGTGTACAGAGAAGGACACCTCACCATGTTTCTAGGCAATTGTTCCATTGCCAAGCCATTCTCATTCTCATAAAGTTCCGTCTAATGTTCAAATATTGTTGTTGTTCATTAATGATAACACAATTTTAAAATATTTTTATACCCTGCTCTTCAGCCAAAAAGCTATCAGAGTGGCTTACAAATTGTTAATTAGACATTTCCCTGCCCTCAGGCTTACAATCTAAAGCAGGGGTTCCCAACCTGGGGGTCGCAGCCCCTTTGAGGGTCGCTCGACTCTTTCTCGGGGGTCGCCAGGTTGGGATTCTCCCCTGCCTCCCCCTCCTCCCTTTTTCCTCTTCACCACATTCTTCAAGGTCTCCCTTATTCAAAATGCTGGGGACCAGACGTTTAGATTTTGGATTCTTTTGGATTTTGGAATATTTTATTTTGATAAACGTACATAAATGTACATACAGCGCGCCCGCGCCATACATGGGTGCACTATACGTGGCTTCCAGCTCACGCGGAAGCCGTGTGGCAATCAAAGGAATGGTGTGTATGCCCATAGTGTGCGTGCTGTCCCCAAGCTGTGCGAACACACCCCATTGTTTTTAATGGGGTGCAAGCATACGCAGGTTTTCCCTTACATGGGGGATTCAGAATGGATCCCACGTGTAAAGGGATGGCCCACTGTATTAAAAATGGAACCCAAGTCTCAACACAGAATTCATCTATGTTTCTTACACATCTTAGACTCATAGCCTGAAGGTAATTTTATACAGTATTTTAAAATAATTTTATGCACAAAACAAAGTTTGTGTACACTGAACCTTCAGAAAGCAAAAGTGTCACTATCTTACCATAAAAAAAGTTTTGGGGTTTTGAAATATTTTGGAATTCCAGATAAGGAGACTCAACCTGTACCATCAGTTTTTCATAGTTACTAAAGAACCCATTAGTTTTGCAATCTTGAGTTTATGTTGAATTCATTTATAATTTCTTTATATTATATGGGCAAAAACCCTGCCTTTGGATCATTTTCTATTGAATCTTTTTCTATTGAAGCTGTTTAAACTGACTGTATTGACTAGCAAAATTTAGTTTTGGGTAGTCTGTGGTTGTGCAAGCAAATACTCTTTTCTATTCTAATTAGCACAGCTAGCCTGCAATTTTATAGTCTGTCAACTGTTAAATAATTTATTTTGCTCTTTGACAAACAGTAGGTGGGGAAAGAAGAAAGCACAGCAAGATAGGCAAAGATCAGCAAACAGGATTTTTATAGTTAAGAGAAAGCTCCCTGTACAGTTACTTTAGGAATGGTGTGTATGTGTTTGTTAGGAAAGAGGCAGATGTTGTTACAGAAACAAAACAAGAAAGAAAGAAAATGACTATCTATGGAAGCGCCTGTGTGTATCTCACTAAAATATATCTTGGGCTTATGCAAAATGTTCCTAATAGATCTACACTTCACACCTAGACATGTCAACATAGACTTCCATCCCATAGTAAGGCCTACACCAGTGAAAGCGTGCCTAGAATTGCAGCAACAATTTGGTGTATTCAACACTGTGATGCTTTATTTTAGTTTTGTTTGAAGAACTGTCCTTTATCTGGCTCCTTCTCATTTTTTTCCCCACAGGAAAAGCCAGACATGTCTCAAGGTGCTCCATGAATGGCTGCTTTATTATAGAGCAACTTTTGGTCCTCCAGAAGTTTTGGACTTCAACTTACAAAATTCTTGACTGTTGACCAAGTTGACGATAATTTCTGGGAGTTGAAGTACAAAACATGGAGGGGACCAAAGTTTGGAAACTACTGTTACAGAGAAAGCCCAACTCTTTTTGATCTGTATATATTTTTATGAAAAATTTAATTCAAGGGTGGGGGTGCTCTATGACCAGAAGGAGAACTTAATATATGATCAAAATAAAATAATAATGGAAACAATACAGAAGAACTATATTAAAAATATGACAGGATAAATGATGCATGGGAAGAAGAAATATATGAAGATGAACCCCAAATTTTGGAAAGTGAAGTGAAAATTCACTCAAAGCAATTGGGAAGAACCCGTGGCATACCAACAGAACTGCTACAATTCACACAGTCAAGTTCAGTTCTGACTAAAATCTGCCAACAAAATATGGAAAACAAAGCAATGGCCAACAGACTAGAAATGATCACTGTACAGTTGACCCTCCTTATCCATAGATTTTTTTTATCAACGGATTCAAGCATCCTTGGTTTAGAAATATTCAAAAAAAAGTATGAATTCCAAATAGCAAACCTTGATTTTCTACTTTATATAAGGGACACAATTTTGCTTTGCCATTATATTTAATGGGACTTGAACATCCATGGATTTTGGTATTCACAGGGGATCCTGGAACCAAACCTCAGTGGATAACAAGGTGCCACTGTTTGTACATAAAGAAGACACAAAACACTGCAGTATCTACAGGACAATTACACTAATATCCAATGTAAGGAAAGTCATGCTCAAAATTCTATAGCAAAGACTTTGATCAAAAATGGAATGAGAACTCTGAGAGGTGCAAGCTGGTTTCCGGAAAGGAAGAGGCACTAGGGATCATACTGTAAACATACAACAGATAATGGCGCACACTAGGGAATTCCAGAAAAAAAATCTTCATGTGCTTTATTGACTACAGTAAAACCTTTGACAGCATAGACCATATGGAATGCTCTCAAAGAAACGGGGGTGACACTGCATTTGATTGTCCTGATGTGCAACCTGTACTCAGAACAAAAGGCTGTCATCAGAATGGAGTATGGAGAAACAGAATGGTTCCCAACTGGAAAAGCAGTCAAGCAAGACTGCATACTATCACCCAGCTTGTTTGTTCTTCATATTAACTCTTGCCACACTCTGATGTTACTTTGCTATTTCTGTCCTGGTTTTCATCTGTGAAATATGATAGGGGCTGCTGCATATGTCTTGCCAGTAATATTTTCATACAGCACATATACAGTACCTCTACTCATTAAGCCTGTGTCCTGTGTAAAAGGTAATTAGTTCTTGGAAACAGTGGAAATTTCATTTTCTTCTAACCCTTCCCCCCCAGCCACCCAAAGTTAACCTCCACAAGCAATGTACGTGCTTGCTTAGCTCTTGACCTTATCATTGCTGTGCTACTTCTGATCTTCATCTGGATGAGTGTGGCTGGCAGTGATCTGTATATACATAGAACACTTATACCTCCTTTAGGACAACTAAGTCAATCTCTAATCCAAGAGTTGTTTCCATTCTCATTTACCTATGTTACATCAGTTAAAATTATCTAGGACTGGCATGATCTTGAGTCTTTTCTGTGCAGCTGATTTTTTTAGTTCTCTAATCCATACCTCTCTGTTGTCCCCTTTCTTTAAACATTTTGAGTGTAAAGAAAAAGACATGTGAAACTCTGTCAGGATGGCTAACTGTTTTTAGTTGCTGCTACTGTCATAGGTATCAGAGCTTGAAAGTACTAAGTTAAATTAACCAAGTTGCTTGTTGGTCTTTTGGATAACATGTAAGGAAGAGACATTTCTAAAGGTAAGAGTGGTGTAATGAATAATAGTTTCTAATTTTAAAAAGTAACTTTTAAAGGACATTTTTACAGACTTTTTTCAGGAGTTTTTCATGTTTTATGCCATTCCTCTATCTCTCTCAAAATAGGACAGCAATAAGACAGTAATAAGTGAACAAGCAGCACAAGTAACATGAAGATTTTCCTTTTCAATACAGCAATGGGTTAGCAATGGGTTAGCAGCAATAAATTCATTGTGTTTCAGATAATCAATTGCCATAATAGTTTTATTAAAAGACATGCATCCAGTATCAAACATGAATTAATATAAAGTGTGTGTTTTAAGCATCCTCATTTACTCTATTGGAAAGGATTAGCTGAACTGTGCAGTGGAAAAAGTAGCTCAATTCCAGCAGTAGTACCCTCAAAATCTGATCCACAAGTTTTCTTTCTGTATCTCAGGTTAAAGAAATTGGTGCTAGTTTTATTTCATAACTGTAAATTCAACAGGATTTAATACATTATTTTCCTCAGTTAAGCAGGTAGATAGGTTCCTGATCCATAGAAAGCTTCTTATGTCACTTTGGAGATCTTGTTTTCATTTCTAAAATAAAAATATGTCACAATAGACGGGGATTTTTAATTGTTCGTTTTGGTCTGTTGCCATTTGGTTGTTTTTTTTAATAGAAATACTTTTAGATAGTCCTGATAATGCAATTCTGATTTAACAGATATGGAGCTGTGCTATTTGGTTTTTCTCAGGATAAAGAAAGCTATTTTAACAATCTGGGAGTGATAGTCATGTCAGCAGTGATGTAAAATGTTGTTATAGTTGGAAATAAAAGACTTTTAAAAAGTTGTAATACCTTTTAAACTGTTCCAAACTGGACAGGTCTGCCACAATTTCAAAACCAAAGAATTAAAAAAAATATTTTTGAAGCCATAAAAATTGTCTCAAAAGCAATACTTGTGCGAATAATAACACTTTGATTTGATAACTAGAATAATTTAAAAACATGAGAGCAAAATTTTTGTTATGAATGTATTTGCAAAGTGATCGTTTCATATAACATTTTAAAAGGTTAAAAGTGCTTCTTGCAAATGAGAGTCCATTATTACGGTGCTATTCTTTGGCAACGTTTTATCTTGTCGTTGTCTGTTCCTTCCTGTCACTGGCAATGACCCTTGTGATCTAACTGAGTTTCAGGGCAAACTCACCTTATACACAACTTTAGTCAAAATGCATTCTGTTCTTCTTTTCTTCAGAGCTTATAAAACAACCATGGGTGAATACAAACATAATGAAAAGAGAGTTTTCGGTGCACATTATTGCAGTTATGGAAGTAATAGTTTCTTTGGAATGACTGATGTCTACATAGCTGCATATCCAACATGAGTGTAGCTCTCACTTCTGCCTCTCCACCCATGGTACAAGCCAGTTACTTACTTTTATTTTGTAAAAGGAATGCATTGCTTATCTGATCATTCATTGTCTTTAATGTGTTGAGAGAGTGTGTCAAATTGATCTAGGGACTGAACAGTTTTTTCTTGGTGACATTATAGGCACCATCTAGTCTGAATGCCCAGAGCTGGCACTTCTGCAAAGCTGTAAAAGCAGGTTTTGAAAGCTTGATCATATAGAGATAAATTATTGTGAATTAGATTGAATACCTCCTTCCAAAATTAGGCTTATGGATCAGAAGATGTTACATGTGTGTTTTCACCATTTTGTCATTTTTAGTTTCCAAATACTGCTCCCCTTTTGACCCATTGTGTTTTATGTTAACTTTTAGATCAAATATGTTGAAATTTGTATTAGACGAATGTAAGCTATAACTACCTGTATTGTGGCACCTTTACTAAGCGGTCAAATATGTATGTTTTCAATACTGTGAAATTCAGAAATAAGCTATGACATCTAATTTCTAGTGATACTGTTTTTCCAAGCTAGAAATGTGTACTGTACTTGGATAGTTTTTAATAAAATTGTGAGTGAAAAAACATACTGACTCTTGCCATTTGTAGACCAGTGGTTTTTTGAAGGTTGCTTTAACTGAGGAAACAGTTTCCTATCTATATTATGCCTGTCTGTCCATCATGCAGTGCAAATCCACAGGTAACAAAACATGGTGCGTTATCTCATGGGAACAGAAAGACAGTTCACTAATTCGGATACCTTCCAAGCAAACACATAAGATTTCTGTCATGTTGTCTCCATTTATTTATTTATTTAATATTCTTTCCTTATTAATAAGAGCTCAAGTCATCTATAAGAGCTCAGGATCCTTTGCTCCAGAATTCATATTTACAAACCAGTTTTGATCAAACAGTCGACAATTACATGTTTGTACAAGTTCAAGAAACCTGAGACTTTTTACCTTCACTGAAAATTGTTGTTGTGATCCATTTCATATGGAATTTGGTATTAACAAGAATTTTTAAGTGTTTATTTCATTCATATCATTAGTAACATAATCAAAAACAACCTGGACGACATCAGGTAAATGTCATCGTTCCTTACAAATAATCCAAAGACTTTAAATACCAAGACTAATAAACCACTGGTACAAAATAGAGAACTATGTACCGTAATCTAATTTGGTGGAGTTGAAAATTACCAACTGTACAACCAAGGCCACCTTCACATTCTCTGTGCAGTTCCAGTATCAGTTCTCCACCTTTGCCTAGCTCCATTCAGAAAATGTACCTAGGCTAGAAGTTTTTAGGCTGGGGCTCCAACACCTGCTGATTTCATGCTTAAGGAGTGTAAATCCAGTTTCCTTTCCACACACACACACCCCCAGCCTTAGGAAGCTGGATCTTTAGGATAGGGAAAAAAACAATAAACAACATTGAGTTTCTTTTCCATTTTTCTTTTCTTCTGTGTTAGTTCTTCATCTCTTCTTTATATCTACCTTCCCTGATTCACTTTTTTTTCTGGTAGCCTTCTTAGGCCTATGACCCCCAAACTGCCTTTCTTCTAGAAATGGTCCTATGGCCACCAGTTGCCACCTTCAGCCAGTCACCCATTGGAGAGAGAATCACCTGGTCTAGTCCTGTCGACAGATAAGCTAGTGGACCAGGTTCTCCCTCTTTATTGTCTCCTGAAGGAGAAGGTGCTCCAAGTAGAGGTTTCTAGGAAAACCAAGCCAACACTACTCCACGCTGTTTCTGTTAAGCAGCATCCTAGCTGGAGTAGCAGACCATTAAACCTGGGTTAATTCAGCTTCTGGGGGAATGTGCTGTGGTTCCTTGGAAGCTGACAGGTCTTTAACTCTGTTGTTGATAAAACACTCTGGATTAGTATCAAGCATAATTTTGAGTGACACTCCAGTACTTCTGCCTCCAAGCTGTTGTAGTAAACAAGCTGTTGTAGTAAAGGTTCTAGCTGAATGGGAGTCAAAACATGGAGCAGATTCTGCCAATAAAAATATAAACTGCTGAAACTGTTCTTTATTGCAAACCATGGCCTGTTACAGACTGCCAAAATAAGGCTGCTTTGGGTCTCTTTGGAGGTATGCTATTTAAATGATGCATAGGTCTTAAGAGTCCAGAGGTCGCACCAAAGCCACACTCCATTCCTAAGCACCGGAGTTCAGCTTTGGTGCAGCTTCTGGATTCTTAGGATGCATGCATCATTTAAACAGCATACCTTCAAAGAGACCCGAAGCAGCTTTATTTTGGCAGTCTGTAACAGGCCCATAAGGCCTACAGAAGGTCAGGTCCAAGAGATCCCTGATGCTGAAACAACTTTGTGCAGAAGGGAGGTCTGAAGATCAATCCTCCTTTCCCTGCCATTATTATTCCTAATTTTTCATAGGGCCAATCATTAATAGAGAGACCTGCTGTCTATAGAGTTGTGGGAGAGAAATTGTTATTTTTCAAAAATAAGAGCTTGCTGTTTTCTTCTGTTAAAGTTGACTTCGGAGTGGCTTTTGCTAGTGGTTCCCCTATTGATAATTGTTCTGTCTTCCTCCCCCGAGTAGAATGTTGCGACCATTTCCCTTGAGTAGGCGATAAGAAGTTGCAGGTGGGACTAGCAGAACATACATTGAGTTGTAGGTGTTTGCTGGATGGATATCTGTACAAGCACTGAACCCAAGTACTGGAACATGACAGGGAAACACAGCAAAGAGTCTTGTGGCACTTTAAAGACGAATGCTCCTAAACTTTTGTAGATTATAGCTCACCTCCACAAAATGGTGTGCCATAATACATGTGTTGTTTTTTAAAGGTACACAACCAAACACAAATTACTGGAGACCTCTGACTAAACATGTGCATATAAACAGATACATAGTTAGATTAGGGATTGTTATTTACATGATACACCTGTATTAGTGGTTTATTTTTAAGGTTTCAGAAGACCCTTGGTTGTGTGTACAGAAGCTTCTCTTAAAAGCAAAATGCTGTACTGTACTTTTTATTTTTGTCACATATCATTTCAGGTGTTTTATGAAAAGCAGTGTACAAGTAGCTCGTAAAGCAGGCCGCTAAGAACTGATTTGTCAATGGAAACAGGCCTTCTAGACTATGCTGGACTTTATTTGTTATGCTGTTGTTTTAATTTGTTTTAACTGGTTTCACTTTTATGATAGTTTAATTATTGCTTTAATCTTTTGTGTGCTACTTATTTTTAGCTACATTTTAACTGTTGTCAGCCATGTGGAGTTTCAAACTGGAGAAAAAGTGGAAAATGATGGTGGTGGTGATTTAGAATTAAATAAATGCAATAAAGTGTACTCCATACATACATTCTACTCTAAATCGGTTGTTGTCCTAAACTTGTTTCTTTGGCATATCATATATATTGTTTGCTCTACTGTAACAGCTGATTTTACTACTTAGTTCAAGGCTCTGAATTAGATTGTTATTGTTTAGGCACCTTGTCTTACAGCACCAGTGGGAACTATGTCTTACCAGTGAACTTAACAACAGTTTTAAATATCGTAGATGGAACAAATGTAGGCAACAGTGGGACAATGAGTTTGTGAGTTTCCAAAGTGGTATGATTCCAAGGGCCATTGTCCATAGTATGCACATCAGTGCTTCTGACCTGCTGTTATCTCTGATCAAACAGGTCTTGCAAGGTTTCTGAAGCAGTAGAGAAACCTGCAAAGCCTATGAATAAAGATTATTATGGAATGAATTGCTTTAGCCCTGGCAACAATTGGTCTATTATGTGCTACCTTCAGTTGTCATTGGAAAACTGACAATTAAAGGGCTCTTCTTTGTAAAATTGCTTGTTCTATTTCAGGGATATAACCATGCTGAAAATAGCCTTGGCTTTGAAGGGCAGGCTTTAGGCAACTGCTGGTGACCTTATGAGGAGGAGCTTGTTCAACTTATCTAGACTTTGTAAGAGCTAGTTGATGGCGATCCTGCGGAACAGAAGTCATTCTGGGTAGTGTAGAGGGTTGCTAGTGATTGGAGATCTGGGAGTTCCTTTGGGACACTGGTCAAAGTACGGAAGAGTTGTTATGTACAAATAAACGGTTACAGCTTGGCTCCATTCACTGATCTCTGTTTTTAAAGAATAAATCTTTTCAGTGGTACTTGGATATTAATAAAAGTGATAGTATTCCTGGCAGAAGGAGTATTCAAAACAATCTTTATACTTCTTTATGACTCATTAGCGAACCTCTTAATCATTACATTGGAATAAGAAAATATTAGAATGTGTCAGATTATGTCTAAACTTGCTTATAGAATGCTGTATTTGTTTAGGCCATGTGGCAATAGATGTTTCGGTATTAGAGTAAAGTATGCCAAGCTGCAATTGTTACTGGGCTTTAAGTAGGATTTCATGGAAGAATATCATATTCTTGATTGCCCAATGTCATCAGTTGATGTGGGTTGTAGTGTAACAGCTGGCAGTGCAGATAAGTATTAAAACTTATATACGTTTGATGAGCAATATGTACCATTTTCCTATTTTATTGTCCAAGGTACTTACTGGTTGTAGAGCAGTTTAAGAGCCAATTCTACATTAGATAATTAGCTAAGGTGCTAAAGGAAAGCATTGTCCATGTTAATAATCCATGGCTACGTTTTTTTTCTTCTGTTAGGAACCATGTAACATAAGTGATTGATCCAAACTGAATATAATATCTCTGTTGATTTCTAAGGTGCCATGCATGTATCCTCCAACTGTCCCAGTTTGGCAAAGGTGATCCAGGTTATTTCCCTGTTGTTCCATTTTTCCAGCTGCTTTTAAAATGTCCCAGTTCCTCTTCCTTCCTTCCACTTCCTTCCTTTGTCCTCAGCTTACTTCAGGTGCCACAAACTGATTTGAAAATGCACAAACAGTTTGTACTCAATTAACTCAGTGTGTGTGTGTGTGTGTGTGTGTGTGGAAAAGTGGGGTGAAATCTTGTCCTTCCCAGTAGGCTCAGGCAAAAACAAACTCTGGCAGCTTTCCCTAGCTTTGTGTTCTTCCTTGTTCTTTCCCCGTTCTTT
The DNA here is from genome assembly GCF_019175285.1 of Sceloporus undulatus. Lineage (NCBI taxonomy): Eukaryota > Metazoa > Chordata > Lepidosauria > Squamata > Phrynosomatidae > Sceloporus > Sceloporus undulatus. Next base: position 7,068,240 of record NC_056525.1, on the reverse strand, counting down.
TCTCATCTTTTATCATTTTATCACACCACCTTGAGTCCCCATATTGGGAGAAAGGTGGGACAGAAGAAAATAAAATAAATAAATAAATAAAAAATAATTGGCCACATATGTCCCAGGTTTCATGTCGGAAATGTTGAAGGATATGCATGCAACTCTAGAATTGCTGAATAAACTAACAAGGATATCCCACTAGAAGTTATTAATTTAGATAGGTGGGTCTCTTTTATTAAGCACCATCCAAGCTACTATTTTCACCTGTTTTGTTAAACTATATTCTATTTTCTAGTTTTGTTTGGAAGGGGGAGCATTTACCCAGCTGTTCTGTGAATTCTTCTGGTAAATTGGACCCTGGGGCCCTTGTTAGCATACTTTCCCTGGAGTCCACCTGAGTGCAGTTCTCCTCTAAAAAGCATGACAACAGGGAAAAACGCTATTAACAGACAAAAATAACATTAATGTTAAGTTTTAATCTAAAAATATTTTTAAAGTGGCAAATCCATTGTGAGCCTTATAATCCTTGGTAAAGATGAGTTTGGACTGGGAGCAATGCCGTGTGTGTAAGAACAGTTACATTCAAGATTTTATTTCTGATTACTGGTATGCTCCTCCTATTTTCAACAGTGACAATAATTTAAAGGTGTCTGCTATGAAATGATTACTAAACTCTTTACTGTTGTAATCGCAATAATACTATGCACATATCACTCGCTCTAGGGCTACTTCTGGATTGTCAAGTGCAGTCCAGAAACCAGTTGGCATGTTGTTGCATTTATGGTTCAGTGGCTCACAGCAAGTTATTTCTGGTCTAATTCTGTGCATTACAGCATTGTTGCTAACACAAGCTTTGACTGAATCTCAATCACTTACATATAGGACAAGTAACAGAGGACATACTCTAGTGGTGCCACCTTCTGGTGCCCTCGGGGTGTGCTGACCTGCCAAGGGATTGTGGGTGTTGCAGTCCAGCACATCCAAAGGTCACTAGGTGGGAGGAGATTAATTTAGCAGATTTTTACTTCTTTTTATTGGTGCCTCAGCAGGCCTTGGAGACACTAACATTCTTCATCACCAGAAAAATATTTAATCGCCATACCCAAAAATGACGTTCCTAATATATGTTCTAGTGCAGAGATAGGCAACAGGGACTAGTCTACACATAAGTGTACTGTACGAATTGGTGCACATTTTGTCATGTTTGCATTGACAGTTAATTGTCTTCACTTTCCTGCACAAATTTGCTTCTATTCACCCTCCTCCTGCCAAAAATGTACAGCCATCCAAATGCATGCAAAGCAGACAGACAGCCACATGTATGATAATGTACATTTCAGTGAATACTCCAATAAAACTGCAAAGCCTTTTCCCACAAAGTTTAAGGATTTGGGGAGAAGAGGGCACAGGAAACCAGAACTCATGCAAATTTGGTGTGGCAGGATCACATTCTATTTGACAGAAATGAAGAGTATTTTGAACATGTAGATTAGCATTAGAATGAGTCCAAGGACCATTTTACTTGTTCTGGGACCCAAAAAAGGAAGAAGTGGTCAGAAGTCCATTTTGGTTTTTTAAAAATTGGCATTTGTTTTAATATTAAGGTATTCACAGAGGCTTGCAAGTGGAAGTGATGTCTGTGGGGTCTTACAAGAGAGGCAATTCACCCTTTTTGTTGGCCAGAAAAAGAGGTGGTTGAAGGAATATGAAAGGTTTGAGGGCTGCAAAACAGCTGTGAGAGGTTCCCTAGGGCTAATCTAGGGCTACATTTTGCCTATCCCTAATGTAGCAGACTGGGACTTGGGGTTCTAGTCTCCACCAAGCCATGAAACTCACCAAATTCTCTCAGCCTGACCTACCATTCAGGATGATTGTGAGAATAAAATGGGGAGGAGGAAAACCATGTCACCTTGAGATCATTGGAGGAGAGGTGGAATATTAATGCCACTAATAAATAATTAATACTTGCTGTTCCTTTGTGTACTGATGCAGTATGTATGTGTTGGTTGCCAACTAACGTAACTATTGAGAACTTGTTGCATCTTCCATCAATATATCCCTTTGTTAGACTGTTTTGCCCAGTACAAAATGTTTGGCTTTGAGAAAAATTGCACTCAAATGGGATTAGCATGTATCCAACAGTTTAGGAATTCCAGTATGCGGTACAAGTTTTGGGTGGTAGCTTGGCTTTGCCTGTTCTTGCCTAAAATTGATTTATTCAAGTAAACATGAAGGGACATTAGGGACATACACATTGTTTTTGGTCAGCACTATAAGTCCCTATATTGGAAGAAAGGCGGGATATAAGAAATAATAATAATAATAGTAATAGGCTCATAACATGTCGAAAATTCTTCTGTGGTTATATGTTCTGGGGAAGAGCAGTAATGTAGGTCAAGCTAAGTTATTTCTCAGTAAAACTCTTCTGCTGCTACTGAATTTATTCATATCAAAGTGTCTGCATCCCATCGCTCTGTATTAGTGTAAACTATTTTAGGCCTACAGTCTTCTCATTGGGGAATCTTGAAAGCTTTTTAGACATCTCAAAATATAGTTCTAGGGACCTATTAAAAGGACAGGATAACATTTTTGTTAGGGCAGCATTCTTGTCAGTCTTCATTTAATGGGACTAAACCAATAGTCCCAGATTTGTGTCACCAGCTATTTGACTGAAACTCCCAGAATCCCTGACCTAGCAGTTGATGTCTAACAACATCTGGGGACCTGAGTTTGGGAACTACTAGACTAAACTGTAGGGACTGGCTAACTTTCAATGAAGAGGGAAGAGTTTATTTTAGGCCTACTGTATTTTTTAGTGTTTTTAAATACCAAGATAATTTGTCAATTCTTTTGTGTAAAAACTGTAAAAGTACACCACAGTGATGTAAAAATGAAGGAATAAGTAAAGGTGTCTGATCGACACTGTCTTACCATCCTCCATCACTTGTGTCATGGGGTCATAGGCTGCAGCTACACTGCAGAAATAATCCAGGCTGACACTACTTTACTTGTCATGGCTCAATGGTATGGAATCCTGTGATTTATACAGTAGTTTGTTATGGTACCAGAGCACTCTGACAGTGCAAATGCAGGAATAGAACTACACTTTCGTGGCTGAAGGGGAAAGCAGATTCTGTGCCCTTTAGTATTCCCTCCTGCAGCACACATTGCAGCCCCCAGATTATAGCAAAAGTAACAGGGTCTTGGAAAACACTGCTGCAGAGAAAGTCCCCAGTGCTTTGCCCAGGATTGCAGTTTTCTTTACCACATTTCTACAGATGGCAGAGGGTACTACTTCTCTCAGAGATGACATGCTAGACAAGCAATTTCATACCACTTAAAATATAGGAAGATTGAGAAAGTTGTAAGCCGCCTTGTATTGTGTTTCTTTCCCAGTGAATGAGTTCACGGTGATCAGGAAGAAGTTCAAGTGCCCCTACTGCAGTTTCTCAGCCATGCACCAGTGCATCCTGAAGAGGCATATGCGGTCCCACACAGGAGAAAGACCTTACCCCTGTGAAATCTGTGGGAAGAAATTCACTCGCCGGGAACACATGAAGCGACATACCTTGGTAAGTTGAAATCTTTGGAGTCATTCAGTGGGAGACAAGTATAGGTGAATAATTCAGCTTTTTACTGTGAAAGGAAAATATCCATTTGTGTCGGTGCAACCTTTTCCCAACTAGTGGAGCCACAGTGTTAGAAATGTACATCAGCCAGTGTGTTTTGCAGCCAGCTAGACATGCCCCCCCCCCTGAAATTGGGGGGAAGAGTTGCTATATAGGCTGCTGATATGCCATTGTTTGTCCATGGTGAGTGCCAGGGCTGCAGCTTAGTTTGCCAGATAGCAAGGCAGGCAGTTAGCCTGTCCTGCTTAAACAGCAGTGTTGAAGGGGCTTCTGTTTTCTGTTGCTATAGTAGCCAAAACCCCATGGCCTTCCTGCTTTGTCCATTCGGTTGAGTGCCCAGCCATCTGGTCATGGGACTGTTCGCTCCCAGAGATACTCCTTGATTTGTGTCCTTTGGGTAGGCTTGCCTTATGCCATTTGGTAGCCCAAGAGCTTCCTCCAGCTACAGTTGTGCACATGTCAGGGTGGTTCTTCTCCTTTGTCAAGAGAAAGGAATTTACTATACTAACAGAATTTCAGATACCCTGCTTCATCTCTAAGTTACAGAGGCAGACTGCTTTATCATCCAGTGTAACTTGTTGACATTTGAAAACAAGAAGCATCCTGCATGAGGTACAGATATAAAGCAAAGGCATGCACACACTCTTCAAAAACATGTAAAAAGTCACCATTTTATTTATTTGCTGTTTTACCTCTGAGGTTCAAGACAAATAAGAAACTTTACATTCGGGGGGGGGGGGGGGAGGGTGTTAAAACGATGAAGTTTATTATTTATTGTTTATTTATTTAATGTCTATCTGCTTTTCTTCCAATATGGCACCCAAAATGTAAGTTAAAACACTAGCTAAATTAATATATGGTGTATTTAAAAACAAACAAACAACCCAATTAAACCATTAATTTAGAACAGTTAATAACACATTCGAAACATAGTAAAAAATACAGCACATTCATTAAACATCCTTCTGTCCCAATCAGTTAAAATTAGGAAGTCTTATTTAATAAAATAGTCTTTGCTGCTGGCATAAGAGCAGACTCCAGTTCCCAGCTTAAACTAAACATTGATGAACAGTCCTGAGAGCTGTACAAAACCAACCGTATGATGTTTATCCATTTTTGTCAATCAGTTCTGCCCACACTGATAAATCCAAAACCTATGTTGGCTCCATGACTTTCTGGGGCTCCCTGAATCACTTGTAATTCAAAAATGGGATTTTCAACTTTTGAGGACATTGTCAAGTATAGAAAACCCTAACCATTGCTGTTCTATTAAAAAGATAGCAAAGAACAAAATACAAGTAAGTAAGTAAATAAAGTAAAAAAATTATTCGGTCATTGATCAATACAAAAATTAACAATATAACAATTACACAGTACAGTTATTTTAAAAATTGTCTATACAATTTCAGATACAATTTCAGATCAGCTGTAAGCATTTCAAAATACAAGTTAGTGACATTGCCACCCCAGTTTTGAACCCAGTGTTGTGAAGTGTTGCACTTTTATTTTAGTCTGTAACCCCGCTTCGAGGCAGGGAAACATTATTATTATTATTATTATTATTATTATTATTATTATTATTATTTGATTTCAAATGTTCCTGCATCCATTCTTCATGATTGTCAGAAGAAAATCAGCTTGAACAGAATGGAAAAATTAAATGAAAAAAATCAGTTCTTAAAAAGAAAAAAAAACGTATTCCAGCATTTGGTGCAGTATGGGCTAGCTGCCAATCTACCTGTGCTAACTGTTTTCTCCTAATATGTTCCCCTTTTCAAGGTTCACAGCAAAGACAAAAAATATGTTTGCAAAGTGTGCAACAGAGTGTTCATGTCAGCAGCCAGTGTGGGGATCAAGCATGGCTCCCGGCGCCATGGCATTTGCATAGATTGTTCCGGGCAAGGCATGGCCGGCCACCTAGACACGAGTGGAGGAGATGGATCACCAGAAGAACTGTATGGCACAGAAAGCCAGTACATGGAAGATGCTGAGGACCTCAAGGCAGAAGGAGATGAAGACATAGGAGATGACGATGACATAAAATGGAAGGACGACATAGAAATCTCACAAGATGATGTGATCTTGGAAGATGACAAAGATGATGTTGCCTCTCCACAGGAGCATCAGAACTCTGGAGAGACTGACAAGGATTTCACTTGGATTTCTTAGGCTGGGACAGGGAAGAGAAGGAAAAAACGCACGTAGTTCTGTACACTGAGACAAAGGCTTTTGTGCCTGGTGGTTTAAAAAAAAGCAGAAGGGAAAACAAGTTCTTTATCTGTTCCATCCAGAGACTGTATCAGCAAACATTTCCTGTGATGGTACCACTTCCTTGCCCATAGTTGTGCCGGGGCAAAAAATTATCCCTGTCTTTCAGTGGGAGTCACTCAGATTGAATGCAGGCTGTGTGGAGTTTCCTCCCTCAAATATTTTTCCACTGTCAGCTTCAAAGGCAGAGAACCCTTGCTTTCCAAACAATAATTATAAAAACATTTTTAAAATAACTTGTTATTCCCAACAGCAAGGGATTTGGTAACAAGGTTACCAGAAGTAAACAAAGCAAGAGGGAGGATTTAAGGATTTCCCCTTGAATAATGTCTTTTGGGGTATTGCAGCCTTCACTGGAAAAGAAGACTCTTGCCCTGAGGTCATTTGATAAAAGGATTAATTTGGCCTACTGACATTTGAAATAGAAGGATGCCCAAATCCACAGCTTGGTTCTTGATGGGAGAAGATGCAGGAATACATGGTGCAAAAGTGCCCCCTCATGGTCTGGTTACATCAATGCACTTTTTTCTCTTTCAGTGTGTTTGTCTTGCTCTTCTTATTCAATGGTATATGCAATTTTTCAATTGAGCATCCTGCCAATACAGGAAGCCTAGTTACCACCTGCTTTGCCAATTCTATAGAGTGTGTGGTGTGTGCATGTGTGTGAGAGAGATTTTGGAAGCTCTCCTTTCCCATGGCAGCTGTATCAATCCTTGCTCTTCCATCTAGCAGGTCAGAGGGGATTGTGGGGACTTCAAACATGGCACAGTCCACCATCAGAACAATCCAAGGTAGCTCTGTGAGGTTGCTTCTCCTAGTAGCAATTTTCTGAGTGCTGTTAAAGGCAACAGAAGTGGGTGATGAACAGCTGCCCCATTCAGCACAATGCACCAGGAATCCTATGTAAGCCCCATTTGAGACTAACTGAGGAGCTGCCCAATGGCATAAGGGAAGCCCATGAATTGATAAGTGGCAAAGTTCCATTTCTCAAGGCTGTCATTGGCAGCCTTGAGAAAATGTGCTAGCTCCTTTGGTCTTCTCTGGGATGTTTCATAGGTCTACATTTTTAAAAAAGCAGTTTCTGAACTTAAGCAACCAACCAGATTTCTGGTTCCATCCCTAGCAGCAGGCCTCCCCCCCCCAGAACATTTACAGAAAAGTGTTTTTATTTATTTATTATTAAAATATTTATATCCCCCCATACCAAAGAGCTCAGGACAGGTCTTAATTCTAAAAACTGAAGAGTGGTTTGGTTCTTGATTGGTTAGTGCTACTTTTCTGAGGCAGCATTTCAGCAGCCAATTAGCCTCTATCCTTTTGTACCTCTGCTGCTTCATTAGGGGAGGGCAGCATTTTTTAACAAAAATGCTCACTGCTTTTTTTTGGCTGTAGAACATATATTTATATAAACTATGAAGAATGATTAAGCTTCAAACCTTTTACAAGAAGCAACCTACAAAACCAGGGAGCCAAAAAAAGGTGCTAATTTTTAATTTTGTCATTATTTTCTGGACTAAGGGAGACAGAATTCTTAGATCATATAACATTTCTGAAGAACAATTAAAGTCTGTTCTGTACCGCTTCCCTAATCTAGCATTGAATCTTGGAACCATATGAATGTAATGAATAAAGTTGGCAAGTCACAGTGAAGGAGCAGAGACATTAACTGCAACTTCACTTTTAGAAGTGAGTAGAGGAGGAGGTGATCATCAAGCAAAAATTCTGGCATTGACAGTTCTTGAGGGAGGCATCCGGGATCACAAGTGCTGTATTTTGTTTTGTTTTTCTCCAAGGGGCTGCATGATTAGATACAGAGGTGTTTTTTTAAAAAAAATTAGATATACGCACCCACCCAGTGTATCAATGAACCTGCTGTCAAATGGTTTCACATTTGTTAGAGGGATTTAGGGTGTGTCTACCTGTGTTGCTTGAAATTGATACTATTTAGTAGGAACGCAGGTGCCTACAGGGACATGCTGCAAGACAGCTGTACTGTTCAGGATGCTCCCATCTCATTTTGAACTTCAAGTACACTCTCTGCTTGAAGTGATGCAGAAACCTGCAAACACAATTTGTTGGAAGTGGTTGATAACTAATATAATATATAAGTCCACAGTTGTGGACTCTGAAAAATTAGTATCTGTAGACCTTAGTATCTGTAGACCCCCTGATATCAAAGCAAGCAAAATAACCCCAAATATTGTTTGTAAAAAGGGACATGGCATTCCTCCTCCAGAAAAACATCACATCTAGCTTTTACAAATCGAAAGAAGATAGTTTTTTGTGACCTTTGGATACTAAAATGCCTTCTGCTGAACAGTACCACTGTTTCCACTTTTCACCTTCCTTCCTTGGGATACAACAGAGAGAACTGGGAAGTAAATGCACCAGTTGTGTTCTGCTGTACAGCTCTCTTTCTTGTCCATTTCATCTCACTTCTTAGTTTGCCATATCCCTACACTTTACATACCCTGTAGAGCAGTATTGTAGACAGTTTTTCTGAAGTCACACTTAGTCTTTTCTAAAGAAAAGTTAAATTAAGTGCCTGTGGTATCTTCAGCTGTTAGAACAGGATGAAGAATGCTGTGAAAATAATGTGCACCATGGCTTTGCTTAAGAGAACACAGCGTGGCTAACCAAATAATTTTAAATCATCTCTGAGGGACAGTAAAGGTGATAGGGTAGAAAAGAATCATTTTTACAGAACTGTGAGACTTCTTGCCTTTTGATTTGTTGTAAAGGCTTATTATAATTTAACTAGAAAAGCAATATTCTGGGGTTGGACTATTGTGTACTTTCCTAAATGACGGAGAGAACTCAGTGGTTCAGCCCACTGTGCAGAATACAAAATAGAGACTTTGCTTTGTAGTTTTCAGCTGGTAATGTTTCACTGGTGGCTCTAAAAATACTGGAGATTTTGGACACCATTTCTTACCTGGAATTAAGGACATCAGGATTTGGGGAGTTCTGCAGCTAGTCATCAATAGGACTGTTTTAAACATAGGAATTCTTGAGTTTGTAAGGCATCCCATTGTTCTGCCCCTCTGACTTGAGTTGGATTTCTGCTATCCCATTTGGCATATCTCTAACGTTGGCTTACTATGGGATCAGTTTCACTTGTTGCTACCACATCAACTAAAAGTGCAGAAAGTGTCCTGTAGAAGGGGGGATGGGGCAATTTGGCTGCTGGTCTCTTGACCACCACCTCTTCTCTGCCATTGCATATTTTGTGATCTAGACCATACAATTGACTCGCCTGTGGTCTAAAATGCAGAGTGAAAAGGAATCTACTGTAGGGTTTTTGCATTTTCTCGATTGCCTCAAATGGACACTCTCCCAGCAAGGTGTTCATGGACATGCCCCTGGCAGGAGGAAAGATAATACATTCTCGCATCCATTTTGAAGGAGTTTTAGCAGGAGCCATCTTGACAGATTGTGAGTGAGACTCCAGACAGGTTTAGAGCTGAATTGGTCTATAGCTATTGTACTGCTGGCCAAGGAAGGAGACTTGTCTGATCTCATACAGACTTGTTAACAGCTGCCTCCCATTTTTTATGACAAAGGGCTGATCTGCATCTGCCAGAATATTCTGGGCTGTTCCTGGAGTATTCTGGCTCCAAATCCCCCTCTTACCTGCCCCATGTTTTTGGTGAACAATGGGTGACAGCCTTCTCACATGGTCCCTGCAAGCTGGCCACTGCGGATGCAAACTGCTCTGAGGTCAGAGCAAGGTGACCAACTCCATGGGAAAGGAGCTGGCCATCATTGCTGGGGTTTCTGGAAAATCTGAAGCAAAGGTAAGCCACTGTGTAAACAATTCAGACACGATTTGGGATTTGGGGCTTGCGTAATATAAACAGCACACAGCAAGTCTGGGAGAGAATTCAGGGTTTATAAATAACGTAGACAGGCCCAACAGCTTGCTTACCAGGTGATGAAGGACTGATAGTTTCATTCCCTTTTCTGCCTCCTTTGAGGACTGTGTATTGTATTATTATTATTATTATTATTATTATTATTATTATTTTGAAGGCAGGGAATTTTTGTGGGCAAAAACATTGTGTGTGTGCGTGTGCATATACCGGGAACTTTTCTTGTTCCAGTGAATGGAGATGTTAAACAAAGCCAGCACAGGGAGGTTTCTTCCAGATTTCAAACCCTGTATGTTTTGCTTCTGCATCAGAATTTAGCATATCTAGGCAAAACAGAGCCACCTTCAGATAAAATATTGGGCTTCCCAACATAGATTTCATGCTTCCAGTTTTGTACATTTTCCTTTTAAAAACATATAAAAATTATTATTAAAGAGACAAAGCAGCTCCTATTTTTTAAAAATACAGAAAATGGAGGGGAAAACCTTTGCAATATTGAAAATACTGTATTCTTATTTTAGTCCATTCATTCTGTGAAACGTGAAAATTTTAAGAAATCCATGTTGAATGGTTTTGTTAATTTTTGATTTTCTAGAATCTTAAATGTGTGGTTTGGATTTCTGCCTTTTAAAAACATTTCTTCCTGGTTAGAGATGCAGTGAGTCTCCTTTCATAAATATATATATATATATATTTATTTTTCTGAGTGCTTTAAACCTGTCTCCTGAAAATAATGAAATCAAACAAATGAAGGACAGTGTTTGGACACTGATTTTTTTTTCCTGCAAATATTCTATATTATACTGACTTTATATATTATTATAAACCTGTGTTTGTTATTGAAATGTTTAATACTGGAATGGGGGAAAGTTAGGGTTATGTGGAGATTTTAGTATCTACCTGAGTTTCTACTGATTTTCTGTCAGTTTAATTCAGGTAACCATGACTATATATATAATCAATCACATGCCAGGCCTGCCTGTCTGATTATATTTGCTATGTCATGGAATTAGCATAGAGAAATTTGCAACAGTCTGTTTGAATAAAATTGAAATACTGCTGCTAAAGATGTCTCTTTTTAAAAACAAAACAAAACATTAGCACACTTTATAATGAGATCCAGGATGCTGTAGTGGTTAGAGTGTTGGACTACAACTCTGGAGACCAGGGTTCGAATCCCTCCTCAGCCATGGAAACCCACTGAATGTCTTTGGGCAAGTCATACTTTCTCAGCCTCAGAAGAAGGCAAAGACAACCCCCCTGAACCAATCTGGCCAAGAAAACCTGTTGATAGGTTTGCCTTTAGGATCATTGTAAGTCATTTGAAAGCACACAACAAAGCATGAAACTTTTTCAGCATCCCACTCTGCAATATTAGACATTTGGGGAATGAAGGAAAATTTCATTTGAGGGGACAGAATTCTTATTTGATCCCGTTTGACAGTCCTGACTGCTCTATGGCATTCATTTGGCATGGAAAGCAGATCAACACCATCTGAAAATTGTTTTTCTATTACTTAACTGGTTCACATTTTTACCTCACCCCATCCCTTTGCCTCCAAGTGAAGCGAGTGTAATATTTGCCTTAACAGCTAACTGCAGCCTCCATTTAGAAAAGCAGAACAGTGGGCCCTTGGTATCCACTGGGGTTTGGTTCTAGGACCCCCATGGTTATCCAAATCCATGGATGCTCAAGTCCCATTAAATACAATGGAATAGTAAAAGGGCTTCTGGTATATAAAATAGCAAAGGTTTGCTTTTTAGAATTTATATATTTTTTCAACCTTTTCAAACCAAGGATGCTTGAATCTGTCCCCAAATGCCTTCTACTGGGTATTTTCACATTTTAGGGGGGCTTGAGCCTTTCAATCCCAGGAGAATCCTTTTAAAAAAGAAACAAGAAAAGACATTGTCCTACATTACATGCTTGGAAGTGTGCATCTAAACTCCTGCTAGAGTCCTGTGCCATACAAGTAGTATCTCACTAAAATAGTGAAAGGTTTGGAAGTCATGCCCTATGAAGAGCAGCTTAGGGAGCTGGGTATGTTTAGCCTGAAGAAGATTAAAGAGGTGATATGATAGCCCTGTTTAAATATTTGAGGAGATGCCATATTGATGGAGCAAACTTATTTTCTGCTGCTACAGAGAATAGGACCCAGAGCAATAGATACAAGAAACAAGATTCCACCTAAACATTAGGAAGAACTTTGTGATGCTAAGAGCTGTTTGTCAGCAGAATATGCTGCCTTGGAGAGTGGTAGTGTCCATCTTTGGAGGTTTGGGACTGGACCGCCAGATCTGTTGGGAGTGCTATGTCTTCCTGCATGGCAGAATCGGGTTGAACTAGATGACCCATGGGGTCTCTTCCTGTTCCAGTTCTAAATGTTTCCCTTTTTCTTTTTGCCACATTTAATCTTGGTTGTGCCACTCAGCCCCACCTATTCTCTCACAAGTGTCCCTTTCTGAGATAGTGGCCAAAAAGATCTAGGCATGTGCATGTTTTAAACCAAACACTACAAGCTGCTCCTTGCCAAAGGGAATGTCTCTGCTTTCCATGTGATGACGGAATAACAGACTGTAAATGTGTAAGAATAACTGAGCTTTAAGCCAGCCAGACCAGCTTTGGCAAGTCTCTCCTTTGGAGGAGAAGACAATCTACATTTATGCTGATCAGGGGAGTAGACTTGGTTCTTATCAGCTGGCATTCACTGAGTTTTCCTCAAGCCTGCTGCTGCTCTTGATGACACTGGAGCAAAACAATTTGCTGGGCTCAAACAGCCAAAGATTTGGCTTTTGGGAATTCCCCTTCTCTGAAAACAACCAGATTCTCTCATTCTGAGCCCAGAAAGGCCAAAACAAAAGCATTCTTTTCCCCAAAAGTATGGGGGGGGGAATTGTTTTGTTTCCTGAATATCTAATAAAGCCGCTCAAATTGATCTGTAGGCTTCCTCCAAAACTGAGGTGCCTGGAGCGTGAACAAAAAGCCAATACAGTACAACAAACATCATTTGCAAATTTATAACATCCTGGAGTTTTTTTTGAAACGACAAAATTCTTTAGCGCAGCTTAGCCTTTGACCACACATGCAGGGATGCATTTGTCTGACTTGCATGACAGCTTGCTTAAATAACTTCCCAACCATGGAGTTTATCACACAAAGGAGACTGGGAGTTTATCCCATGAATATCCCAGGGAAATTGCATAATAATTTCACACGTTGCACAAAACCCACCATTAAAGTGATCACAAAGAAGCATTAATGCATATCTTTTTACTTTTGGGATTTCAGTGACAATGCATTTTTTATATTGCTTTATTTGTACAATTGTGTGAGAATCATTTGCACAATTACTTGTCATTTCCGCTTCATTTGCAGCATGCTTTAAATGCACTTTAAATAATGCCAAAATCAGCCCCAGTGCGATAAACTCCCATGTGTTTGTGCCTTCAGGTCTCCTTGGACTTGGGGCAACCCCATAGCAAACAAAAAGATCCTGCTTTGGTTTCCTCTCCTCCTCTTGGTTCTTTTTTAAAAAATTATTTTGCTTTGGCAAATATTGGGAATTTTTTTAGTTCCTATTTTTATACTCTGAGCGCACAAACCTTCAATTTGGGGATTTCCTGGATTCGGCATCATCTGTTACTGTACCCACTACAACAGCAGTTTTGTTTTTCCACCCAGGGAGCTTCACCTTACAGATCATGCGGGATATGGCCAACGATGGCCTACTGGTGTGGCTCATAAACCACCACTTGAGTATCACCTTGTTGAACTTGGCATTGGTCTGTTGAGCAAGACATCTGTAGAGCTTGACCAGGAGGCAAAGGTAAATATCTTGGCTCTTAGGCTCCATATACCAAACTTTCTGGTCCTTGTTGTGGCAAACGTCAGTTCCTATGGCAGCATCAGCGACAACGGCCAGGAAAAAAAAGGGCCCTATTTTTGTACAATACACTCATCCCTCCACATCTGCAGCTTTGACTTTTGCGGTTTTGATTATTTACGGATTTTATTAATATGTTCTCTCTAGGAATATCTAGGTCCTCCAGTGCAATTCTGTGGTCATCTGTAGCCAAAAATCGCTCTGAAGGAGCTAGAGAGAACACTCCACTAGGCATCTGTAGCTCCTCCAGCTCGATCCTCAAGTCAATGTCTGGCAGAAGCTCAGCCATGAAACCTACTGGGTGGCCTTGGGCAAGTCACTCTTCTTCAGCCTCAGAGGAAGGCAATGGCAAACCTCCACTGAACAAATCTTGCCAAGAAAAGCCCATGATAGGTTTGCCTTGGGGTCACCCTAAGTTGGAAATGAAACCAGGTCATCCAAATGGACAGACTTTAAAGGCCATTCCCAAATCTATCGGTAACCAGCTGTCAAAATTCAATAAAAATCTTGGGAGACTGCTTTTAGAAATTTTATTTTGGTGGGAGACCTTTGCAAATCCACTTGATTCAGGTGCTCTTCTAATACTCTGGCTGGCTTAAAACTTAATCTTACACATTTACAGTCTGTTATACCACCATCACATGAAAAGCTGGGACACTCTACTCTTGTCATGTGCAAACTTGCTAACCCATTTGCAACTGCTAGCATAAAAGCAAGGTATCTGCCATGAAACTGGCCAACTTCCTTCTTCTCAGATATTTGCTGCATTCTTCAAAAATGGGTTTATGGTAACATGGGCTGAATCTGCACTACAGACATAATACAGTTTGACACTGCTTTAATTGCCATGGCTTCATGCTATGGCATGTTGGGATTTATAGTTTGCTGTGGCACCAGAGCTCTGAGGCTAAATAGCTCACAAAACTACAAATCCCAGAATTTCATAGCATTGAGCCAAGGCAATTAAACCGGTGTCAACCTGGATTATTTCTGCATTGAAGATTCAGAATAACATTCTGGTTCAGGACTAAGATACCATCACTAATAAATCTCTCAAATTTAAGGTAGAATTCAAACATAGTTGAACTGCAGTCTCTATTTGTGATTATTCCTTGTTGAAATTTCTGAAGGCAATTTCTGAATCCTATTAGTTTAGTCCCAACTAGAGCAGACCTATTGAATAGTGAATTAACGCCTAAATAAATTTCACTATTTTTTTTTTTTTGGCACAAAACAGGTTTTGCCATTAAACACTTCCCCCAAACCTAAAAAATCAAAACAGGAGGTGGACTTTTAGCCACTTATTTTTGATATTTCATCATTTTTGCCCATTTTGCCCATACTCTTTAGGGCAGGTGTCTCAGGTCACCACGGTCTGGAATAAAAATCTAGTTCTTACCTCCAGCCTCAAAATAGCTGCCTGTTTAAAACAGAGGGGAGGCCTCATCCCAATTCAAGACAAATCAAATGATGAATAGATCCCCATAATACGGGGCCAGATTATGCTGTTTCATCATCCATTATATACCATCGGAGGGGATCAGGAACAGAGATGATAAGATGGTGGCCAAAACAGTGTGCATGGTCCCACATAAACTGATTTCTTGGACATAAAAACCAAGCATGTCAAGAATACAATAATCTCACCTTTTTCTTGCTATGAAAAATGTTGTATGCACAGGGAATTTTTAATACAGCAGAAGCACTGGTAAAAACACCCTCTGAAATTAACAACCAAGGAAAAAGTACTTTCACATGACCATTTTGAACATACGGCTGCCGTGTTTGCATCCTACTAAGAAAAGCTTGGAAAAATTGTATGGGCTTTTTGGAGTCCAACTCCAGGAATCCTACACCCAGCATGGCCAATGGGGGATTCTGGGTCTTGTAATCCAAAATAGCATACGTTCCAAGACGTGCTCAATAGTTCTCCTAAATTTAGTAAGTGTATATTTTGCATACCACCAAAGCCCTTCAAAAAGGCTAATTCCCAATGATGTTACCATTAGGGTCACAAAATAAAACATAAAAGCAATTTTAATGTCTAAAACAGGGGTAGGCAACCTGCGGCCCGCGGGCCGGATGCGGCCCAGCGAGGCCTTGGGACCAGCCCCAGCCCAATCCTGCTGCCGATTGCCGCCGGGGCCTTTGGCCTCTACGGCGCAGGGGCAATTGTCTATAGACGTCTCCGAAACATGCATTTATATTAACATTTTTTTAAAAAATCAGCAAAAAAAATTGCATGTCCTCCACTTTTTTAAAAAAAGTGTCCACCATTTGAAAATGTTGTCCTACATTGTCCCGATTTATTTATTTATTAAATTTTTAAAAAATTATTTACTTATTTATTTTTTGGCTTCGGCCCCCCAGTTGTCGAGGGACAGCAACCTGGCCCCCGGCTCAAAAAAGGTTTCCTACCCTTGAATAAATATATTCAAATAGTGCAATGACAAAGAATTCTGTTATATCAAATTATATTTCTATTATAAACCTGATCCATCCTACTTACAGGTACTGATGACTCTTTGGTAATAGGATGATTACTCTGCGTTATGACCGAATACCTGTTTATTATTTTACAGGTATATGTTTGATTATTATTTACAATATGGTGTGCTCATATGTGAATTATATACTAACTCACTTTCTACATTCCCATTTTTTAGCTTTGCTTTAGCAAGGAAGACATATGTCGAAATGCATTTTGATTTTAAGACATTCTTTCTTTTATAATAAATAATAAATGATTTTACATGCCTTCTTGCATTGTTTCATACACTGTATATTTTGAGGGAGAGAGTAGGCTGGGCCCAGTACATCAGGGGCTAGCCTGAAGACAGAGGCCTCCTCCCTCCCTGTCATCTTTCGGCCTCCTGGAGGGAGAGAGTAGGCTGGCCCAGTACCAATCGGGCTAGGGCTAGCCTGAAGACAGAGGCTCCTCCCTCCCTAAACTGTCATCGTTCGGCCCTTGAGGGAGGAGAGTAGGCTGGCCCAGTGATCATCAGGGGCTAGCCTGACGGACAGAGGCTCCTCCCTCCCTAAACTGTCATCTTTCGGCCTCTGAGGGAGAGAGTGGCTGGGCCCAGTATCATCAGGGGCTAGCCTGAAGACAGAGGCTCCTCCCTCCCTAACTGTCATCTTTCGGCCTCTGAGGGAGAGAGTAGGCTGGCCCAGTATCATCAGGGGCTAGCCTGAAGACAGAGGCTCCTCCCTCCCTAACTGTCATCTTTCCGCCCCTCTGAGGGAGAGGAGAGGAGGCTGGCCCAGTACCATCAGGGGCTGGCCTGGCCTGAAGAAGGATGCCTCCCTCCCTGTCATCTTTCTGCCTCTGAGGGAGAGAGTAGGCTGGCCCAGTACCATCAGGGGCTGGCCTGAAGGAGGCCCTCCTCCCTCCCTGTCATCTTTCGGCCTCTGAGGGAGAGAGTAGGCTGGCCCAGTACCATCAGGGGCTAGCCTGGAAGACAGAGGCTCCTCCCTCCCTAACTGTCATTTCTTTCGGCCCTGCGGGAGAGAGTAGGCGGCCCAGTATCATCAGGGGCTAACCTGATGACAGAGGCTCCTCCCTCCCTGTTCATTCTTCGGCCTCTGAGGGAGATGAGAAGGCTGGCCCAGGTACCATCAGGGAACTAGCCTGAAGAAAGAGGCTCCTCCCTCCCTAACTGTCACTCTTCGGCCTCTGAGGGAGAAGAGTAGGCTGGCCCAGCTCCATCAGGGCTAGCCTGAAGAAGCAGACGCCCCCTCCTGGTCCATCTGCCTTGGTCCAGGCCCTCAGAGGGGAGAGAAGAATGCTGGACCTGATTCCCCTCCCCCCCTCACCATTCCCTTCCTCCTTTTGTGTCGTGTCTTTTAGTATGTAAGCCTGGTGGGCAGGGAACTGTCTGTGTATCCCCTCTATGTAAACCGCTCGGATTCCCAGTGATGGGCGGTATATAAATAAAACCATTATTATTTTATAGTATTATATAAGGGAATTCTTTGTACACTGCACTATTTAAATATATTTTAGGCATTAAAATTATTTTTATATTTTATTTTGTTAACATATTTTCCCCTTGACTTTTCTGATTCTTTAACCGTTTCATTTCAGGTTTAGGTTATCACCTTGTTGTTTTGACCATTAGGATCATACCTTTGCAGCACAATTCTATACCCACTTGCTCAGAAACGGCACCTTACAATGTAGGATTGCAGTCTTGGTCTGTCTTGCAAGATCTCATACAATTTTAAAAAATAATCATCTCAAGCATTTTACAGATTCAAAAGCTGCTTTGTATATATATTTATATATATATAAAATAAAGCTTCCTGAACAGAAATGCACACAAAACACACACACACACACAGAGTTGCTTGCTGTGCAATGCCATCCTGAGCCTTACCAAGAAGTCCACTCACATTCAACACAACCCACTGGGGGGAAGCAAGTATGAATCGGATCAGGAGTGTAGCTAAGAGAGGGGAAAATACGGGAATTGCTCTCTCCAAGATTTCTAGCAAAGTGAGACACTGAAAAAAGATTTGCACCTGGCAATTCTATTTACTGTGTTTGCATTCCCTTGCTCACTTTGCCTGCCCCTTTTCTTTGGATAACCAAAAAAAGAAAAATCAGCACCCACCTCCATTACAGTATCCCAAAAACAGAGCAATGGAACAACTCTTAACAAAACTCCTTGTATACTTACAAGCTTGTTTATAATTCCCCCCCCCCCAAAATGGGATTCTCTCATGTATATCCAAGCTTGTCATGGTTATTCCATTGTTCATTTCTTTGGATGCCTAAACTGCATTTCTAAGGTTATAAATGCTAGACATTTCAGAACTGAAGGGGATTTTCATTTGAGGGGGCAAACACCTTATCTGCAGGGCAATGCTTTTATTCCACCATCGTCCCCTTACTACACTCTTGCATAGGCTCTGCTTCCCAAAGGCAACTTGGAAAAGGGGGAAGAGATATGCGGGGAAAGGGCCGATTATCTTCTAACATTAACAACAATCTTAGCAATGAGGACTTTGTCCATCCCAGCTCAGCCAGGAGACGGCAGACACAAAGCTTAAAAGGAAATGGCAGACAGGAGAACTGCTTGGGTTAGTTAGAAAGAGATTAGTCTGAAGTCGAAGGCTTTCATGGCCGGCATCCATAGTTTTTTGTGGGTTTTTTGGGCTATGTGGCCATGTTCTAGAAGAGTTTATTCCTGACGTTTTGCCAGCATCTGTGGCTGGCATCTTCAGAGAATACCACTTTAAATGCCATGGTTCCATCCCATGAAATCCTGGACTTTGTAACTTTACACATAATTTAGAATTCTCAGCTAGAGAGCTCTAATGTCTTTACCTTAAACTACACAACACCTTCTACACTCAGGAAGGGGATCTGTTGTTGTGCACCTTCAAGTTGTTTCCAACTTATGGCAACCCCAAGGCAAACTTATCATAGGGTTGTCTTCAAAGGGGGGGCTGCCACTGCCAACCTGAGGCTGAGACAGCGTGATCTGTCCAAGGTCACCCAATGGGTTGCCATGGCCAAGCCGGAGTTCGAAACCTGGTCTCCCAGTGTCCTAGTCCAACACCCAAACCATTACACCATCATACCCAATACAGAAATGAATATAAATACACAAAATGAGAATTCTCAACAACCAAAGTCAATAATTAAAACAACTGAAACATATGTAGAATATACTAATCATATAGAAAGCCTGATTGTAATATATAGAATACAGACCACAAACAGTGAAAATGATATATATAATGTTCACAATATATTCAAACCACAAGACCTTCAATAGGGATAAGCAGCTGTAAGATGGGATGTAAATGTTGGAAGACTCTGCCCATTGTGCAAACTCTTATAGCTGCTTATTCCTATTATTGACTTGTATTTTGAATGTATTATTGATATTTATATATTTATTTCATGTTTATTGTTTGCTGTAAGGGAACGCCTCTCCCTACACAATCCGCCTCACACTCAGAACCTATGGGAAGAAATTGCTGGAATACACAAAAACCAGACTGGTCACTACTTCCCACAAAGCACTAACAGACGCGGCCCCTAAATTATGGAATAACGTACCGGAAGAGATCTGTCTTATTATCACACTAGAAGCCTTTAAGAAGACATTAAAGATGGATCTCTTCCGGCGGGCATAGCCACCTGACCTGTTATAGTTAAATATTCCCACTCCGATTTGATAATGTGGAAACAGATGATGATTTGGATGTTTTAATTCACCTACAGCAACACTGCTGGCTGATGAGCATTGTATGTATTGTTAAATAATACTGTTTTTATTCTATTGTGCATTTTGTATTGTTGATACTGTTGTGATCCTGCCTCGATCCGCAGGAAGAGGCGGGAAATAGAAATTTATTATTATTATTCTATATACAGGCTCCTTATCCAAAATGCTTGGGATCAGAAGTTTTGATTTCAGATTCCGCACCCCCCACCCCCAAATTTTGGAATATTTGCATCTATATATCTTGGAGATAGGACCCAAGCCTAAACTCAAAATTGATTTATGTTTGTATACACCTTATATGCATCACCTGAAGATAATATAAAGTTTGTGTACACTGAACCAACAGAAAGGAAAGGTGTTACTATCTCAGCAGCTCATGGGGACAATTTTGGAATATTTCAGAAGTCCAGATGAGGAAGACTCAACCTGCATTATATTCAGGTTTTCCCTATAATTGTCTGCTAGGATCACCATGAGTGGGAAATGATTTAAATGGACAAAACAACATTCTATATGTGCTTTGGTTACACTGTTTATTGACTGGTTAAGATTTCTCATGTTGTGTATTATACTGATGTTCACTTCTTTATTGGGTATGACTAATCCCCCCCATGTAGTAGGTGTTATGTACCTTTTAGAGACCCTTCTATAATCTTGTTATATTACCTTGAACTACACCTTCCAGATTCTCTTAGGATGCATTTAAAGTGGGGTCACAAGTACTATTATGTGTTGCGTGAAAGTGACCCAAGAAATGTGACTTACTTGAAGAAAGATTAAGAAAAGGAAGATTGATAAAAACATTTCCTGCACTTGTAAGGAAACAAGAGCAGAGCTTGGAGAGGTGACTTTGTACTCCTCCAAAGTCTTCTTTCCAGACTATGATCAAATGCTACATTTTGAGGAGGGTAAGCAAACAAACAAAACCACCAAGTGATCAGAAGAGTCTTTTGAAAAGATGCAAGACAACACCCCACCCCCTTCCAAACCTGAAACTTTTGCACAAGGCCGTGCTTTTAAAAAACATACCAAACTTTGCTACCAAATATTCCCATTTTCTTGAACAGAATGCATTTCTTAAAAAAATAAAGACACTTCTGCAGTTTGATTAAGTGCAAAGAGTGGCAGTCTGATGAGATCTTATTCCCAAAAGCTATTGAGGCCAGAGGGAAGGATGTCACAAACATAGTCCATTGGAAAAGAAATATCAGGTATGCATCCCTGAAACAAAGAGGGGCACAAGTGTGGCTCTCTCTTTGTGCACCGCCTGGTCAATTGTGCCTCACAACCCTCTTCCCCTCTTTTCAGATCCACAAAATGTTACAATGACTATCTTCCCTCACCCTTGATTAATAGCTGCTTTAGTTACACAAAACACAGCTATAGGATTGGATTGCGTGCCATCAAAATAACCAGAACACATACGAAAAGTAGCAAAGCTTAATTGGGTTATTTGGGAATCCAGAGCCAGTTCTTAAAGGAAAGTGTGTGTGTGTGTAAGTAAAACAGCCTAGCTCAATATTTATGGAAATGGACAACATCTTGTTGAGAAACCAATATGTGTGCAATACTTCTAGGTGTAATTTCCATTCTAGGCATAATTTCCTCCCAATGATTATAGAGTACAGGGCACAATGGCAATGCAAGGTACTCTCCAACTGCAGGCCCCATTCTGTACCAAGAATGCAACAGAGATCCCAACTATTACCTCTTTTTTAGGGGCCAGGGACCCTTGTGCAAAACTCACCCTGGATTATTTGTGCAAGCAGGGACTCTGGTGCCTTAGACAGGCTCTATTTAAAGCCACAGCCTTTGGGCTCCAATGAACTTACTCAAGATTTACCACCAGGGGTGGGAATCATGGGGTCTTGCAGATATTGCAGAGCAGCAATTCATACCTTTCCTTGCCAGGGCTACTGGGAGCTGCAGTCAATTACATCTGGAAGGCTCCCTAATTTCCACTCCTGATCTAACATCTGGTGCATGTTAGTGCCCAAGAGCACATCATTCCTGAATTCTGACCCCACCTGACTCATAAACAGCAGACCAAATCAAACAGAAAGCTGATTTCCATCCCCACCCCCACCAAAAAAAGCCACATAATTTTAGACAGGTAGAAAAGCAAAGCAAAATCAATCTTCCACGTTCAACATTTGGCAAGATTTCCTGCTGTGAAAACTCAGACATGTATACATGTGCATATATATCTGTGTCTATAGCTATGCAATTTTCTTTTTTTTTTAAAAAAAATCCTGATTCCAAGATTCAAATTCAAGCCAGAACTAGCAGTGAGGCGAATTTTTGGCACGGCACTCTCTGCCCAGGTGCCCAGATCCAGCGCCGAGACAAAATCTGCTTCACATTCATCTCCCGGCTCCCCTGCCAAGCATGTCAAATTTGAGTCTGGGATTGCACATCTGGAAGTTGAAGTGTTCCTTTGTGTGGTCATTGTAACTTATTAATGCAAATTCAGTCCAGCTCTGTAGGAAAAGACAAGGCAGCTCATCCAGTGCATAGCTTATTCCTTGCAAGCAACCAAGGCATTTATTCCACCATGGGGCCGTTTTTAGACCAGATTGGAAAGTCTGAATATTTCCTATAACTGAGCTTTCTTCTCCAGGCACTGGGGTGGGGAGTAAGAAAAAGTGAACAAGAAATTAGGAAGAAGAAAATAAAAACAGTCAGTTTTCACAAACCCCAGATAGTTTCTTCCATTCACATATCTGTGTCCTCGGATAGACATCTCAGTTCCAAACTTCAGGTTTAAAACCAGCACAGAAAATTCCGTTTTTGAGGAGCTTGTTGCAACCAATAAAGGAAAACTGAAGGTAAGGAGATTTCCTTCCAACACCTGCTTCATTGTTTGTCATGAGTCCCAAACACAAAAACTTTAAAAATAAAAAAGGGGGGACCTCAAAAATAACCAGGATAAAGCCAAGGAGGTCTGTGTTCTCAGTAAGCTCTTGCTGACCTTTCCACTCAAGGCATGAAAAAGCAAGCTTTGGCTTCATTTGGGCTGATGTAGCTTTTTGGCTTCAGCAGCCAAATCCTTCCCATGCCAACCTTGCAAGAGGGTGTTGCTAATTCTCCTTTGCCCCAAACCTTAAAGGTTGTGGGATGCCAAGCAGGAAAGGAGGTAAGGCTGAGTCCATTGAAACGGGGGAAGGGATAGGAAAAGAAATAGCTTATTCAAAGGAGAAAAAAAGAAATCCCGAAGGGCGGGGGAAAATCCTCACATGTGCGGAAGCAGACAAAGCTGCCGTTAGCTCATCAAAAACTGGTGGCAGGTATTTAAAAAACAAGAATATTGAAAAACCTAAGCCTCCAGTTGCAGAGTTGAATAATCCTGGATAGCTGCTCCACGAAGGTCACAAAGCCAGGGAAAGGCCCCAACCCCCCCCCCACTTCTTGCAAAGCCCCCACCACCATTGCTGTCTGCACCCATTGTGCCTTCTTCCTGAGTCAAGGCATAGATGGGAAACCCACCCGCTCCCTCTCTTCTGTGCAAGGAGGAGGAAGCAGCGATGAAGTTGCCAGGAAGGAGAGGAGGGCGGACGATGAAGGAGGTTGGGTTTGGAAGGCACAGAAAGTGCAAAACGTGTGCACCAAGATTCAGAGCAGTGCGGACGGGCGAAACGACGGCTCAGTCGACAAACCGCTGGCAAGCCTTCTTCCAGCGGCAAGCTGTGCACCACATGTTGCGGTTCTCCATCCCGTACACTTTTCGACACTTCTTGGCCTCGCCCCGGGGCTTCCTAAAAAAGAGGTACAGCAAAATTTGGAGCAGACATCCTCAACTGTGCATGGGGACTAAGCTCCCAAGGATTTGTAGTTTGATGGAGCTCTCTGACAGAGATGGCTAATTATCTCACACTACAAATCCCAGAATACCATAGCACTGAGCCATGGCAGCCAAAGCAATGTCACCCCCCCCCCTTGTTGGCCTTCCGCCATCAGGCTAAGAACTATCTGTTCAGACAGGCATCTAAAACAGAACGTTTGGAAAGCATGAACTAGGAGGTTGTATTGTTTCAAATATTTTTTTCACATTTTTAACCAGTGGTTCTCAACCTTTGGTCCTCAAGATTTTTGAGACTTCAACTTCCACAATTCCTGAACTGACTGGGACTTCTGGGAATTGAAGTCCAAAACATCTGGAGACCCAAAGATTGTGAACCACTGTTTATCTTTTTAACTGTATTTTATTCTTTTAACATGTAATTGTTTTAATACTGTAATAATTTAATTCTTATTTTAATGTACCATTTTGTATGCTTTTAATTGTACTATTTTTTAATTTTGTGAACCACTCCGAGTCCCAGTTTTGGGAAAAGGGTGGGATATAAAATAATACAAATACTAATACTAATATTAGCCGAAGTCAACTTGACGGCAGTCAACAACATGTCTGAGGGAGTTTGGTATATCTAAGGCCCCAGAAAACAAAGCAGGGAAGACTCCTGAATCCTCCACAGCTTCTCACCTTTGTATCAGAGAGAAGAAAAAGGAGGAGGTAAGTAGAATGAGAAGAACTGATCCACTTACCGAGTGCCAGTTGTTGGCTTTGGCATGCAAGAGGACACTAATGGGTGTCCTTTGGCAATGGGCACAGAAGGGGCCTGTGGACGTTTCTCTCCTAGATCAGCAGGCTGGATGGGAGTTAAGCAGCCCTGGGGGAAATGGAAGAAGAACATAAGGCATGGATAAAAGTCTCACTTGTACAGCCTAAGAAACCACGGGAGCAGCCTGACAACACTGGGGACTAGGCAGCAAAAGCAGCAGCAGCATCGTAGCAGAATCACAGCTTACAGGGCCCAAATGCCGGGACTTTTCAATAAGCAGGGATACAAATGTCATGGGTCATCTGTCCCTTAATCTCCCTCCTCCTTTGTAAGATTAGCTGCAATCCCCACAATAGCTGGCATGGTGGGCCATGAATATTGCTGGCAACAACAGATCATCATGAGTTACCGCCAAGGTAATCCAAAATATTTTTGGGGTGGGCTTAGTCTCCGAGAGACAAATTAAGAGCCATTAGCTTTTCAAAATACCTACCCCTGGTAGAGATGAAAACTACTACAACTGGTTTGTTGGAGATAACACAGCTTCATCCTTTTTTGGACTCTCTTTGAGGGCATGGCAGCTGCTACTGTTGTTGCTATAATCATCACCCCCACCAACACTACCATCATCATCCCCTGCCTCTTCCCCAAAACTGAAGCTTAAGGCAGCTTACAATTTAAAATAAAGACAGCATAGTTAGAACATAGAAAAGATCAACATTAAACTATCAGCAATAGTTTTTTAAAAAAATATTAAAAGATAGTTAAAATGACAAAGAGAAATTTAAAAAAACAGCACGCTTAAAGCAATATTGTTGTTTTTAAGCATCTTTTGTGAGCCCACCTTGGGTCCAATTTGGGAGAAAGGCAGCATATTCAATAAATAAATAAATAAAGTATAGCACCCTCTTAAAAGCTTTTTCTTTACAAGATCGCTAGTTCTCAAGATCCCATGGAAATAAATTAATAAGGAAAAGTCTGACTTCTGAATCAGGCCAGTAAGAAGTGGGCTATTCCAGCCTCTCTAGGAAAGGAGTTTCAGAGTCCATGGGAAGCCATTGAGAAGGTCCTACCTTGCGCTACTACCCCAGCTGTTTGTGGTTATTGAGATTGTTAGTTGCAATACCTAGCCTCATAATTTTAGACAAGTAGGAAAGGAGAGCTAAATAATTTGCCATTCAACATTTAGCGACTCTTCCCCCCTGTGAATAAGACAGAGATGTAGTCAAGGGTGCTTGATATTAAGCAAAAATAATGAAGTCCTCCAGATGCTGTGATACCCTGTGTGTGTGTGTGTGTCTTCAAGTCTGTTTCAACTTATGGCGACCCTAAAGCAAACTTCTCATGGGGTTTTCTTGGCAAGATTTGTTCAGAGGAGAGGAGGTTGGCCATTGCCTTTCTCTGAGGCTGAGAGCATGTGACTTGCCCAAGGTCACCCAGTGGGTTCCATGGCTGAGCAGGAATCTGGTCTCCAGAATCGGAGCCTAGTAACACTATGCCATGCTGGCTCTACTGTGGAACTGTAGCTCTCAGCATTTCTCTAAAGTGGCTTGAGCTGCAAGAGGTTGGAGTCCAACAACATCCGGAGGCTGCATGGTTCCAGCCTTTTAAGGGGGAAATCCCATTCATAGCAAGCACATGCCTCCTTCCAAATGAGAGAGGAGGCATTTACTTGCAGAGTCCTCTTGCTACTTACCGAGGGGTTTTTAAAAATGACAGGGGACAAAGGGGGTGAGAAAAAGGTTGGCTGCTGCCATGATATGCTGATTTCCATGCCTGAGGAGGGAGCTTTCAAATCCACCACTGTACCAGCAGGACCAGCAGCCTGGAAACAAAAGAAAAAAAAGTAATTTAAAAAACGCACTTAGGAAACGATTTTTTTCTTCTTTCTGTCTTGAATTACAACTCCCAGAGTCTCCCAGCCACTGTGATCAGTCTGGCAGGGGAACTTGGCAGCTAACTATTTCTGTACCCGCAAAGTTAGCTGCCCCCACTTCATTTAACAACAGCAGAAGGCGGTGGCCAGCTATTTCTATGTCAAGTTGGGCAGTGAAACTCCTTCACGTTTTCATTGAAACTTTCAAAAGGAACTATTCAGCATCCTGAACCCTTTCCCCCAAACAAGTCCTTCCCTATGGACTATCTCCTTGAAGGCTTGCCATAAAGTCCAGAGAAGATGCAACAGCTCCACTGAGACAGAAGGCACCAGAAGCCAGTGTGCAAATTTCCTAGAGACAAGCAAATGAGATTCTGTCACCTTGTGATTTGGACTGACTGTACAGAGTATGGACTCTGACATTTGGCAGATGTGTTTTCTTTTCTTTCTTTATTTTAAAATAGTTTCACTGAAACACAAACAAATTTCTTAAAACACAAATATAGGGTCACAACATAGCAAATACATCAAATATTGCAAACAAACAAGCTAACAAAACCTTTATCTACCTCTACCAAAACTATACTAACTTATAAGGACAAGGGTTAACAAATGACATCCGACTTGCAGGTTCTTGGTACAGGTCGTCTCCCTTATCTGCAATCTGAAACACTCCAAAATCCTAAACTGTCTACACAGGTGGCTGAAATAGTGACACTTTTAGTTTTTTGTGGGTTTTTCAGGCTATGCGGCCATGTTCTAGAAGCGTTTATTCCTGACATTTCGCCAGCATCTGTGGCTGGTATCTTTAGAGCCATAGATGCTGGTGAAATTTCAAAGAATCTCTGAAGATGCCAACCACAGATGCTGGCGAAATGTCAGGATTAAACTCTTCTAGAACATGGCCACAGAGCCCGAAAAACCCACAAAAAACTATGGATGCCAGCCATGAAAGCTTTTGACTTCACAGTGACACTTTTACTTTCTGATGGTTCAGTGTACACAAACTGCCTCATGCACAAAACTGTTTTAAAATAATGTATAAAATTGTGCATAAGATGTATATGAAACATAAATGAATTCTGTGTTTAGACATCGGTCCCATCTCCAAGATATCTCATTATGTACTTATATGCAAATACAGGTATTCTGAAATCTGAAAGAATGCAAAATCCCAATCACTTCTGGTCCCAGGCATTTCAGATAAGGAAGGCTCAACCCGTACCGGGAATGCATGTCTAGCTTTGGGACGTACCTGGTATGCGTGATCACTTTGGACGTGGCACAGACTAGTAGGTGCTGATTGGCTCAATGTGGTTACAGGTGTCAACTGGCTCAGGTGAGGCACTGTAGAATCCTCCAGCTTAAAGGGAATGGCAGGTGTCTGTGAAATCTCCTCCATGATGGGGAAGGCAGGGGGCACGGAGGAAGTTGGGGAGACGGGCGTCAGGCTGGAGAGACCGTCCGTCAGGGAGTCCACATTGACATCCAGCTCAGTGTAATAGAAATCTTCTTCCCCATCATTCTGGTCTAGGTCAGCCTCCCGTCTGGCAGAAACAAAGGGAAGGCTATCAGAAGCTGCTACAAAGGGACTGTAGAAAGCAAAAAGAGCCCATGCCTGGCAGGAGAAGAACTGAAACTAGCTGCTGAGGACTGTTGTTTTTAGGTACCTTCAAATCGATCTTGACGTGTAGGACCTTCTTGCTCAAATTTCTTCAGAGGAGGTTTGCCAGCTAATTGGCCAAGGCCCTCCTCTGAGGCTGAGAGACTGTGGACTTGCTCAAGTTCAACCAGTGGATTTCCACGGGCGAGGAGTGAATCAGATCCCGGGCTTCCACAATCTTAGTCCAACACTCAAGCCACCACACAATGCTAACTCGTCATCCTTTATTCTGATACTTTTATAAACCATGATTTTAATAATTTTCATAGAATCATAGAATCATAGAGTTGGAAGAGACCACTAGGGCCATCCAGTCCAACCCCCTGCCATGCAGAAAATCCAAATCAAAGCATCCCTGACAGATGGCCATCCAGCCTCTGTTTAAAGACCTCCAAGGAAGGAGACTCTATCACCCTCCGAGGGAGTGCATTCCACTGTCGAACAGCCCTTACTATCAGGAAGTTCCTCCTAATGTTCAGGTGGAATCTCTTTTCCTGTAGCTTGCATCCATTGTTCTGGGTCCTGTTCTCTGGAGCAGCAGAAAACAAGCTTGCTCCCTCCTCAATATGACATCCTTTCAAATATTTAAACAGGGCTATCATATCACCTCTTAACCTTCTTTTCTCCAGGCTAAACATCCCCAGCTCCCTAAGTCGTTCCTCATAGGGCATGGTTTCCAGACCCTTCACCATTTTTGTCGCCCTCCTTTGGACACGCTCCAGTTTCTCAATGTCCTTTCTGAATTGTGGTGCCCAGAACTGGACACAATATTCTAGGTGGGGCCTGACCAGAGCAGAATACAGTGGCACTATTACTTCTCTTGATCTAGACACTATACTTCTATTGATGCAGCCTAAAATAGCATTGGCCTTTTTACTAAATTATATACAGGTATGCATGCATGTATGCATATACAGTGGGCCCTTTCTATATCCGGGGGATCTGTTCCGGACCCTCCCCCTCGTATAAGCTAAAATTGTGTATGCTTAAGCCCCACTGAAAGCAATGGGGGCACTATCATTCCTGCTGCAGCTTGCCTTGCACATAAGGTTAAAGTCGGGTATGGCATGGGCGCACTGCATCCGCTCTGAGTCCCAGTTCTGGGCAAAGAGCGGGATACAAATAAATATAATAATAATATGTGTGTGTGTTTCTGCAGATAGACAGGCAGGCAGAGGCAGGCAGGCATAGTTAGTATGCATGTGTATACATACACACACACACACACACACACACAGGGAGAGAGAGAGAGACTTATGTATAAAGGCAAGTCCACACACTCCCCCTCTCTCTAGAATAGCTGAGTAAAGCAACTGTTCACTGGTAAGGCAGAGCAATTTTAAAAAGATTCACAAATATTTTACATCAAGTACTTAGTTCTGTTTGCATAGGTAAGGGTGCATCTACACTGAAGAAATAAAACAGTTTGACACCACTTTAGACATTTGAAGCTCCATCCTATGGAATCCTGGGATTTTGGCTCTATGAGGTGTTTAGTGTACTCTACCAAAGAGCACCCCTCTGGGATGGAGCCATCACAGTTAAAATGGTGTCAAGCTCCATTATTTCTACAGTGTGAATGCACCCTAACATCTTCAAGCCCAGTGCATCTTAACAGCTAGCAGAGGGATCAGGCAAAGGTTATCTGGTCAGTGGGCAAGCAGGATGCAGGGAGGAGGATGGCATTTCCAATCTATTCCTGCTGGGCTATAACAATCAGAAGCAGGACCTCTTGTGACCTCTGTCACAAATGCTTGTGCACAACCCTCACTCACCAGAAGGGGCTGGAAACATCATCCTCTTTTTGCCCTGATCAGAAGATGAATGGACCTTCTTCGCCAAATCCAGCTGCTGGTTGCTAAAGTGGATTGGGGAGGGCATTTCCATAGTTCTACAGTAACACTACATAGTCTTATTGAATACAGAGCAGTTATAGATCTGTAACTCTAGGTTACGAATCCCTAACAGCAATACTGAATGCCAAACAACATCTTTATTTCTTCTCACTTTGGTTCCTCTGCATTTGCTAAAACACAATTGCTCTGTTTATGTGTCCCACAGGCGTGGTGCTTACTTTGCTTTTGGCTAATAATTGCAGCAAAACAATATACTGCTGAGGGAGACATTAGTTGCAGCGCATTTGGTTCTCTTCACACACTGTTTGTGTTCCAGATATTTGTGTGTTAGAGCTGGATATTGGAATTCTTATTATTACACTGCATTTCAGTGATGCTTTATTTTCCGTGGAGGATTTCCTAATGATTAAAGTCTTCTGTTTATTTTCTTGTATCTATTGCAATCCCAGTTCCATCTAGCATGTGAAGTAACTTTGCACAGATTCAACCAATGGTCCAGTTATTAACCTACTGTTGGCTTTGACCACCAATGGCTTCTGCATTTTTAGTAACATGCTTCACACCTGTCATTCCAATGCCATGTGTCTCGCTGCCACCACCCCCGCCACAAAGCTGGAAGACCACAGAGGCATAAAAACAGTCAACTGGATTTATTCAAATGGTTTAGAAGAAAAAAAGATATCTTCATCTGGTGCCAGAAGGACAGTAAGGGAGAATCCCTGATCAGCTACTTAGTTAAGGAGAAAGAACTAAGTAACTCAGAGCCAGTGTGGTGTAGTGGTTTAAGTGCTGGACTACAATGCTGGAGACTGTCGTCTGAATCCTCATTCAGCCATAGAAAGCCATTGGGTGACTTTGGGCAAGTCACACTCTCTCAGCCTCAAAGGAAGGCAAAGGCAAACTCCCTCCAAAGATAGCTAGTCAAGAAAATCCTATGATAGATTTACCTTAGGATTGACGTAAGTGGGAAACAATGCAAAGGCACACAACAACTAAGTAATGTCTCCTGGCTACTCCTCCCTCCCTTAAGAGCCAGTTGCTGGATCAGGTGAAGGAGGTCTATTCCCACCAAGGACAATCAGAAGCAGCACCCCTGTTGTAAGTCTTTGTTGCAGCCTAGCTCACTGGAAGGAGAGGTAGAAATATCATCCTCCTTGAGTCCCAATCAGGAGCTGAACAAACCTCCTCCACATTTATAATTTATATGGGTTAACAATAAGACTATATAGTCTTACTGAATACAGCGCACCCATGCCATACACAGGCTCGCCATACATGGACTTGACGTCACATGGACAAGTCTGTTAAATGAATGGTGTGCATGCTTGCGGGAACACACCGCCATTTAAAACAACAGGACTTGAAATCCTGTGGTATTTCTTTGGTGTGTGTGTCTCTGTGTGGAGCAGCTGCCCCATGTAAATTGAGGGTCCACTGTATGTTAGGTAGAGATCTGCAACTCTTAGGTTATAAACCTGTAATGCAATACTGAATACCAGTGCAAGTGACTGCTTCTGCAACTGCCCTCTGAGTATTCTGGC
Organism: Sceloporus undulatus; assembly: GCF_019175285.1. Classification (NCBI taxonomy): domain Eukaryota; kingdom Metazoa; phylum Chordata; class Lepidosauria; order Squamata; family Phrynosomatidae; genus Sceloporus; species Sceloporus undulatus. The sequence continues at coordinate 7,036,856 of NC_056525.1, read as the reverse complement.
CCCAAATTCCTCTGGATTCTTCCCTCACCTGCTCTCTTTTGCTGTGGATTTTCAGCTCTCACAGCCCACTTCCTAAATGGTCCCTGTTCATCAAAACAAACAAAAAACCACAGCAGAAGATGAGCTATTCAAATGTGGGTTAGGGGGAGGAAGCCCCAAATTGGGTGCGGGTGTTGTGAAGGTGGCCAGGATCCAATTCAGGGTTTTGGCCTGACTGCCTCATGTAAACTGGATGCAGCAAGCCCGAGAGGTAAATCACCCATGTAGACAAGCCCTGGGTGGAATCTTCCATTGCCAGAGAATTCCTCTCCACTGGAGATCTTATTGTATGGACAGATAACCATGGAGATGGGTGGTCCAGAAATGCCTGGATTTTAAGTCATAAAGGGCTGAGGAAGTTCAAAACCAGAACTGTGAATGTGGCCTGAAAATCCACTGGGAACAAACACTGTTGGCAATTCACAGTCCCCAGTAGTGGCATACAATGGTTTTCATGCCATTGAGGGAGTGGATCTTTTCTGGGTACTGACTGGTCTAGACTTTAAGGGAGCCATGCAAGGTGTTCAAGTTCAGCACCTTGGATAGCCTCCATATAAAATACAGAGCAGGTTCACCGCTCCACTGACAAGGCGGCCATCAGCCACCATTCTTTTCAGCCATAATCCGGCAAATTCTACATTTCCAGCTTCTAAACTGAGGAAGCATCAATACTGAGCACCTTGTAGTGGCATAAGCCAAAGGCAACTAAAACATTAGCAGAAGCTGAGCTGTATCTTGAGGCCTTAGACCAGAAACTAGATCTATATTGTAGCTAACTAGAACTTGACTCAGGACCTTCCATACCCAAAGTCCACTCTGGCCGGGGGTTTCTGGGTGTGGTGGTCCTAAAGCTGGAATATTTTCAACTTCTATACCTCTAACCCCCTACTCTCCCCTCTTAATTTCTCAGTCACGAATGACCCCAAGGCCCAACCTACCTCAGATGGATGAACCTGATATGTTTCTGCATCGCAGATGAACTGCTCAGCACCTTGCCACAGTTTTTCCATAAGCACTTGAACATCACCTTGGTGGAGTTCTGTGTTGGGAAAGAGAGAAAGTACAGCTTTAAGGCTAAGTCACAGTGTGACTATACCAGGGTTACAATGACTATCAGAACTGTGAAGACTACAGCCAGTGGAGTCCTGCACTAACAGGGGGTTGGATTAGATAGTCCTTGGGCTCCCTTCCAACCCTCTGATTTGAAGACAAGATGACCTACTGCAATGGTGGTGCGTTGCAGGCCTTACGGCTAAATCTGGCCCTATGGTGGCTTCAACCAGGTCTTCTGGTATCCAAGATAGGAGTACCCTTCCCCTCTCCCCCCAAAAAAATCCTTTACTGGTTCTCCCACTTTTGTGTTGGTCTTTCCTCATTCTAAAAAGGTTGAGGTACCTCTTCAAAGGCTACCAATAGACCAGCAGTATAGGTTGAGTCTCCCTTATCCGACCAGAAGCATTTGGAGGGCAGGTGTTTTTATTTTTAATTCTGGAATACTTGTACACCGGGCCCTTGGTATCTGCTAGGGTTTGGTCCCAGGACCCCCTGCGGATACCAAAATCCATGGATGCTCAATTGAATACAGTGGCATAGTAAAATGGGTGTCCCTTATATAAAATGGCAAAATCAAACCTTGCTCTTTGGAATTTATATATTTTAAAAATATTTTCAATTTGTGGATGCTTGAATAATCCATGGATTAAAAAAATCTAATCCAAGGATATGAAAGACTGAATGGTTTTGCATCTACCTAAACAAATCTTGGAGGAAGGACCCAAGTCTAAATTTGAAATTAAGTTATATTTATACATATAGCCTAAAGGTAACTTTATACAGTATTTTAAAAATAATTTTGTGCACAAAACATAGTTTGTGTACTCTGAACCATCAGAAAAAGCCAAGGTGTCACTAACTCAGCCATCCATGAAAATAGTTTGGGATTTTGCAATATTTCAGATTCTGGAATTTCAGATAAGGGAGGCTCAACCTATAACACCCCCAGAACACTTTGGGATTTTCAAACGTCAGCAAAAAATTGCTTAAGATTTTCACAAGTCTCTTGTTCTTTGGGTTTTGGATTTCAGAATCCCGGATAAGGGAGATTCAACCAGTAAAATCAACTACCTTCCATCTGGAAATCTCTTAGTAGAGACTGGCTGGCCATCTTACAGGAGAGTTTTAGTTGTGTTCTCTGGCATGGCAGCGGGTTGGAGTAGATGATCCTTGTGGTCTCCTCCCACTCTAAGATTTTATTCCAAAGTTAAGTTGTCTCCCAGATCCTCCTTCCCTCAAGGTCTCACTCACCTTCCTCTTCCTGGGGATGGGGTCCCCAAACAGAAAGTGACCTGCTTCCACCTCCTCGAGGTCCGACTGGAGCGAGGAAAGGAAACTGGTGCCAATGTCCGTGGAGAGGGGTGGTGATGGGGTGGAAGGGGTGGAGAGGTCACTAGGGGGATCCCAACTCCAGTCGCCACTGGCGTTGCTGCTGCTACTGCAACTGGACGACATGGCGGGCCTTTCTTTCCAGGCATCACAGCGGGTTTCTGCCGAGGGAGAAAGCCATCAGAATGCTCAATTCTGCAGGCGACACAAACACGCTGATTGCATCTCAACACAGCTGGAGGACACAACATGGCCTGGTGTGATGGAAAGGATGGATTACTGCAATGCGGATAAGATGGGGACATCTTTGGATACTGTCCAGACACTTTTCTTCAGGGTGGGCAACCTTGGGATGTTGGCACTAGTTCCTCATTAAACCTTGGAGGGCCAGCATGGTGTAATGATTTTGGATAAGGACACTGGGAGACCAGGGTTCAAATCCTGGCTCAAACGCTTTCAAAGATGTTGATTTTCGTTTTTACAGGGGAGAACGAGCCACTTCAACAGTTTTCTCCCCAGTGATTCAACAGCTGCTGCCACACTGCAGAATTAATGCAGTTTGACACCACTTTTAACTGTTATGGCATCCGACGGAATCTTGGGATGTGTATTTTTTTTTGTTGGGGTAGTATAGTTCTCTACCAAAGACTAAATGGCTCACAAAACTACAAATACAAAATCCATAGCATTGAGCCATGACAGTTAAAGAGGTGTCAAAATGCATTAATTCTGCAGCACAGATGCCAACTTCTTCAAAACTGTGCAGTTACTGAAGATGCTGATGCAACGGGGAGAAAACTTTAAATCACTGGTTCTCTCCTGTGTGAACAAAAAAATTAAATGAGCACATCTCCTCTAACTCGCAGGGAGATTCTCAGCCTTGGGTTCTATTCTGTATTCTTTGCCATACCTGTGCTGAAACCGTTGGTTGGGTTGTTGAGCACAACTGGGCTGGTGGACAAGCTCGTGAGGACTGCAGCTGCCATGACCTCATTGATCCCCGCCTTCTCAGACAGTCTTCTGCAAGGCAAGGAGAGGAGAAAGGTCAGGAGCCACATCCAATATAAAATGCATGCACAGCAACTGCCAATGTACCAGGCTCCAGCCATGAGCAAAACGTCCTCCTCTACGGCAGGAGGGTGACCAAAATGGTGGTCTGGAAACCATGCCCTACGAGGAGAGACTTAGGGAGCTAGGTCAGTTTAGCCTGGAAAAGAGACAGTTAAGGGGTGATATGATAACCCTGTTTAATTATTTGAAGGGGTGTCACACTGAGGATGGAGCAATTTTGTTTTCTGCTGCTCCAGAGAATAGGACTCGGAACAATGGATGCAAGCTCCAGGAAAAGAGATTCCACCTCAACATTAGTGAGAGCTGTTCGACAGTGGAACACACTCCCTCGAAGTGTGGTGGAGTTTCCTTCTTTGGAGATTTTTAAACAGAGCCTGGATGCCTGTCTGTCAGAAGTGCTTTAATTATGAGTCCCTGCATGGAAGGGGTTGGGCTGGATGGCCCTTGAGGTCCCTTTCAACTCTATGATTCTATGTGTGGGTAAGGTGTAACCCAGTGGCACCATGCCAACCTCTCCATATTTGCTATACAGGTTGAGTCTTTCTTATCTGAAATGCTTGGGACCAGAGGTGTTTGGGATTTCACATTTTGGAATACCTCCATAGACGTAACCAAATATCTTGGAGGTGGAGCCCCAATCGTAAGTCAAAATTCATTTTCTTCATATACACCATAGACACATAGCCTGAAGGTAATTTTATACACAAAAAAATTAAAATAAATGTTGTGCATGGAACGACATTTCTGGACACCGAAACTTCAGAAAGGGCCCTGCTGTATTTTGCAACTCATTCTAATACCTCCTTTTCCAACCCACCATGCTGGAAAACTACCCGTATATACTCGACTATAAGTCAACCTCATGCATAAGTCAAGGGCAAATTTTGGGGCCAAAATTATGGATTTTGCTATGACCTGTGGATAAGTCGAGGGTAAAATTTAGGGGCACATAGCAAAGGATCTAAAGCAGGGGTTGGCAACCTGCGGCCCGTGGGCCGGATGCGGCCCGCCAAGGCCTTCTTACCGGCCCCTGCACAGTCCTGCCGCCGATTGCCGCCGATTTTCCCCGTTTTCTCGCCGCTCCGACCGCCATTTTGTTTTTCAAAATGGCGACTGAAGTCTCGCGTGACCTCAGGATGGCAAAGGTCACGCGAGATTTCGGCCGCCATTTTGAAAAACAAAATGGCGGCGCCCATGTAGGAGGCCTGGTGCAGCCCCTGGAGCACTCCAACAGGGCTCTAGGGGCTGCAGCAGGCCTGCAGCAGGCTCCACCTTGCCCTCCGCCCTCCTCCTCCCTAAGAGCAGGGAAAGGAGGAGGAGGAAGAAGGAAGGAGTACAGAGCGAGGGAGCCAGGGAGCCAGAGCAGCAGCTCCAGCCACAGCAAAGCCAGAGGTTGGTTCATTGGGGGAGGGGGTTAGCTGGGTGTTCTTTCTGCAAAATCCCCTCTGAGCACCTTGTGGCTTTTCTGAGTTGAAACTGTGCATGCTTGCTGTAGTTTATTTTCAATTGCATTTTAATAATTTCTTTGCTTGTACCATTATTATTATTATTATTATTACTACTTGCCCTGGGTCTTCTTTTTGCAAAATGCCCTCTCAATGAGAAAGAGGGGGAGGAGGTGGAAAGGTGAGTCATTTCAGGTCTGCCTTGGGTTTTTCCCATTATTTTTTAAAAATATATAACACTTATTTTTGTTGTTTTATTTCATTATTTTTATTATTGCTTTTTATTTCATTTCATTATTTTTTATTATTTATGAAGGTGAGACAGTGTGACTTTCCAAAGTGCTGTAACAAAGGTCTGCTGTAACAATGATAGTGGTGGTGGTGATGATGATGCTTCGGTGGAAGCTCCACCCCCAGTGTGTGGCTCCGCCCCTGGAGGGTGGAAGCTCCACCCTGGCATGTGGCTCCGCCCCAGGTGGAAGCTCCACCCCCGGCATGTGGCTCCACCCCTGGAGGGTGGAAGCTCCACCCCCGGCTTCGGCCCCCCAGTTGTCTGAGGGACAGCAACCTGGCCCCCGACTCAAAAAGGTTGCCTACCCCTGATCTCTAAAGGATGAGGCAAAGCAAAACAGTGTCAAAGAACTTACAAAATTCCAGCAGACATAACTCTTTGTACTTACTTTTAAAGCTGGATGGATGAGCGAGTAGAGGGGGTCAGTGCTTTTAGGACAGATTATACTCTTGCTTTTTACCAGGGGATGGTTCCTTCTTTTAAATAAGTGTTAAGATACAGTACCTACATTGATCCATGGATAAGTCGACTCAGGTTTTTTGGGTAGATATTTTGACCTAAATTTCTAGACTTATACATGAGTATATACAGTACCCACAATGTTTTGCAGGGCTAGCCTATAAAACTAATGGCTGACAGATTCATCTAAGCCTTCCCTAAAGGTTGAACGAATACTGGCTGGGGGGGGGGGATTTCTGAGAGTCTGGGTCCTCAATAAGTAACTTTCCCAAGCTCTGACCGTTCTACCACTGGCTTTTCAGCTGCATCCCAGTGGATCCCAAGGTTCTTCAGACCCATTGCCACGCCAACCTGGGGATTCTGGGAGTTGTAGTCCTCAAAAAAACTTTTTTCTATGCTCTGGCCCAATGTGGCATCCCTCCTTTTGCTTCCATCTCTCAGTCACCCGCAACAACACTCCCGATTCCCACCACAGGACTTGGCTTGTGTCCATGGGATGAGATCTGTGTCTTTTGGGTGGAGAAATTTGGGTTCTTTCATTTGGTCCAGAGTCCTAACAGTGCCTTTATTCTCTGCCTGGGGCTGCTCCCCTCGGCCCACTTGCTGGCTCTCTAAGCATCCTTCTGCAACTGCGTGGAGAGGCTCTCCAGACGGCTGACCACCACCCTTGTTGACAGGGATTGTACAAGGCTGTGGTTAATCTTTGACATACCAGGGATAATGCCAAGATCCAGATGGAAGTCTCATTTTCAAGACATGGCTCCAGGTAATCTGGGAACCTCAGTTTTATTTGCCAACCCAGCAGGGCTTGGAAAGGGCTTCCGTCCCCATCTCCTCTCTCTGTTATGGAATGTCAGAGTGGACAAAAGGCAAGCAAAAGGTGAGTTTTCTCTAATGATCAAGATGCATCGGTCTTCCCCAGCCTGGAGCACTCTATCTGTGCTGGACTGCAACTCCCATCATCCCTATTCAGCAGTGCTGGCTAGCCCATTATCACAGGGGCTGCCAAAACTGAGCAGTAATCATTATTATTATTATTATTATTATTATTATTATTATTATTATTATTATTATTTCTATCCTGCTTTCCTCCCAAGACTAGGACCCAAAGTGGCTACATCATTACTGATGAAAGATCCCTCTTCCAATAAACCACATTTTTTAGTACAACTGCCAAAATGATGGGAAACGCAGTTCAGAAAAGTTAATTTTTCCAAGCAATGCCAATGCAAGGAAGACTCTCCGAGTCCAAGAGTTGGATGAACCAACCTGTCGACCTGAAAAATCAAACTTGGGAAAGTTTCTTCCACAAATGTCAAAAAGGCAGGAAACTCCAAGACCAGCTTGCTGTTTTGGCATCTGCCACTCTATTTCCTCACCACAGGAAAACCTTGGCACAATGGCGCTGCCATTTTTTGCAAGCTACTGCTCTGCTTGCAGGGCACAGGGGCAACTGGGAGGACACCGCGGGACCCTCTGGAGGCCACAAAGAGTGCCAAAAGTCCCAAAGAAAGAAAAACTGAAAAATTGAAAGTGGTTCCTTTTCTTTAAAAATTTGCATTTTTAACATAATGTTAAGCAAAGGCAAGAGAGTTGCAATGTATTTATAAAAAGTGAATTGCTGCTCCCTTTCTCTTTTATTTTTTTGGCCACAAAAGAGGCACCCCAGACATACAAAGACAAATGAATGGGTCCAAGAGCAAAGGCCTAAACTCTCCCTAGAAGCCAACAGGAGTAAACTAAGGCTATTTTTCTTTGGCTATATCATTAGACATTGTGACTCCTTGGAAAAGATAGTAATGCTAAGTAAAACTGGAAGGAAGATGGTTAAAAAGAAAGACCACAATACAGGTGTATCATAGCATCACAGAGTTGGAGGAGATCTCAAGAGTAATCCACTCCAACCCCATTCTGCCATGCAGGAACTCACAATCTAAGCACTCCCTGCGACACATAGCCATCCAGCCTCTGTTTACAAACCTCTAAAGAAAAAGATTCTCCCGTCTAAGGCAACATATTCCACTATCGAACAGCTCTTACCATCAGTAAGTTCTTATCAGTTTTTAGTGGGATCTCTTTTCCTGTAGGTTGCATCCATTGCTCTATGTCCTATTCTCTGGAGCAGCAGAAAACAAACTTGCTCCATCCTCAATGTGACATCCCTTCAAATATTTAAACAAGACTATCATATCACCTTTTAACCATCTCTTCTCCAGGCTAAACATACCCAGCTTCCCTAAGCCTAGTATGGATTTGAGTGTGCAAGAGCCACTGCCTTTACAAAAGACCTACTACAGGTAGAGAATAAAATGGCTAGAAATTATTTTAGATCAACACAGATACCTGTATTTTTGGACACTCTCTCCGAAGTTATTGCCCTAAAGACTGTCCTGCCTAATTTGTCACTGCAAAGGTTGAACCCAATTAGTCTCTGTCCATTTCTACAACTCCAAGATTGGGAGGAAGGCTGGTTGATCTTCACATTAACCACAAGGTGGAAGCACACTTATAGTGAAAAGCAAAAATGTACAAGTAGAGCCAGCATGGCATAGTGGTTTGAGTGCTGGAATACGACTCTGGAGACCAGGTTCGATTCCCAGCTTGGCCATGGGAATCAACTTAGGCAAGTCCCACTCTCTCAGCCTCAGAGAATGGCCATGCCAAACCCCCCTTTGAACAAAACTTGCCAGAAAAAAAACCCATGATAGGTAGGCTTCCTCGACAAGGAGGAACCGTTGTGCGACTGTTTACACACAGTGTGTGTGTGTGTGTGTGTGTGTGTGTGTTAAAAACATCACGGAGACAGGCTCTGGGTTTCTCCAGTTCTCTTTGACCATCCTTCCATTGCCAATGCAGCTAAAAACCTCCAGCTAGACAGAGGACGAGGAAGACGAGGAAGGCTTGGCAGGCATGAAAAGCCTTAGTAAAAAGGGGTTCCACTGTCACAGGCTTTGCTAACTGAGATATGACTGCAAACAAAGTAAAATATAAAAAAATAAAATAGATTCCAGCCTTGCAAGGGGAAGTCAGCAAGAGGTCAGAAGATCCCTACAGCTGCAAAACAGTTCCTAGCTGTTATCAGGCCACAAAGGCTGTTCGCCTGTTTTTAACACTCACACACACATACACACTATGTGTGTAAACAGTCGCACAACAGTTCCTCCTTGTTGAGGATCATAGCCTATCAGCACCACCATCGGGCATGGGAAGCCAATAGAAACGCCGTTGCCAGTGGGATTGCAGTTTCCGGTGGCAATTCAACAGTTTCCAGACAAGACAAACAAATTACACACACACACACACACACACACACCAAAGCCCATCCCTGGCCTGCCAAGGATCCAGACCAGAGAAAGGCAAGATTAGAGGCCCATCTTCCTCTTATGGCCCTTTTGAGCTCCAGAGGAGCAATAAACCCAAAGAGACAAATATGCTTAACAGATGTTCCCTGAATGATAGGCTTAGAAACCACAGGCTGCAACCATTAGATTGTTTGCAAAAGACTAGCTGAGTTAGGATATATCCACACTGCAGAATTAACGCAGCTTGGCACCGCTTTGACTGCCATGGCTCAATGCTATGGAATCCTGGGATCTGTAGTCTGGTGAGATATTTAGCCTTCTCTGTCAGAGAACTCTGGTGCCACAACAAACTGTAAATCCCACAGCACGGAGCCATGGCAGTTAAAGTTATCATATCGCATTCTTTCTGCAATGCAAATGCAGCCGTAGACAGCCAGCAGTCTGTGCTGGCCTAAAACTCTGAGCGACCAGGGTTCGAATCCCCGCACAGCTATGGAAACCCACTTGGTGACCCTGAGAAAGTCACAGTCTCTCAGCCACAAAAGAAAGTAAGGGCCTCTGAACAAATTAGGCTAGGAAAACCCTGTAATAGGGGTTAAGCAAGAGCTGACTTGAAGGCACGTAAAAACAACAATTGTTGTTGCTGTGTGCCTTCAACTTATTTCAGATCATGGGGTTTTCTTGGCAAGATTTGTCCAGAGGAGGTTTGCTATTGCCTCCCCCTGAGGCTGAGAGCGTGTGACCTCATAGAATCATAGAGTTGGAAGAGACCCCAAGGGCCATCCAGTCCAATCCCTGCCATGCAGGAACTCTCAATCAAAGCATCCCCGACAGATGGCCATCAAGCCTCTGTTTAAAGTCCTCCCAAGGACTTGCCCAAGGTCAACCAGTAAGTTTCTGTGGCACAGCCATGACTTGAATCCTGAGAGTTTTAGTCCAACGGTCAAACCTCTCTGTCATCTCTCATGCACCAACAACATTCAACAGCTATTTTCCATTTGTCTGGTCCAGCTCCATCAGGGCTAACCTGAAGAAAGAGGCTCCTCCCTCCTTAACTGTCATCCTTCGGCCTATGAGAGAGAGAATAGGCTGGCCCAGCTCCATCAGGGCTAGCCTGAAGAAGAAGGGCCCTTCCTCCAGTCCATCTGCCTTGGTCCAGGCCTCAGAGGGAGAGAAGAACCACTAGACCTGATCCCCTCCCTCCCTCACCATTCCCTTCTCCTTTTGTGTCGTGTCTTTTAGATTATAAGCCTGAGGGCAGGGAACCATCTATTATCCTCTCTGTTGTAAGCCACCAGGATTCCCAGTGATTGGGCGGCATATAAATAAATCCTATTATTATTATTATTACTATTATTATTATTATTTCTCAAAGTGGATTTCTGGAAAAGAATACCAGGGTTCATTTAGTCCAACCAGCACAAATATAGAAATCCACAAGTAGAACATCCCTGACTGTTGACCATACAACTTGATCCTCCAAAAACTCCAATAAAGGAGACCCTCTGACCCTCCGATGCAGCTTCTTCCACTGCTAAACAGTTCTTACAATGAAGAAGTTCTTCCTAATGTTGAGGTGGAATCACTTCTCTTGCAATCTGAACCTCACTGATTTATTGCATATACTAAACTATAAGATGACTTCACGTATAAGTTGAGGGAAGGTTTGGGGGTCAAAATTAAGGATTTTGACATGACCCATGAATAAGTCGAGGGTAAAACTTAGGGGCATGCAACAAAGGCTCTAAAGGATGAAGCAAAGCAAATCAATGCCGAAAAACAAAATTCCTGCAGGCTGAATACCGGTAGATGAGAGAAAAGAAGGAAGGTTACTGATTCCAGGAGAGATTATGCTCTTGCCTTTCTCCAGGTGATGGGTTCCCTTTTTAAATAAGAGTTAAAGTTCAGTACTTACACTGACCCATGGACCCATTTTGGGGGGGGGGGGTCAGTGTTTTGACCAAACTTTGTAGACTTGTGCATGAGTCTATACAGTAGTTTCTAATATCAAAACAAAAAAACCCAGCCCATTCCATTGTCTATATGACCCCCTGACATATTTGGTTAAGATGATTAAGCCGAAATGCACCAAATCCCATCTGATCTCAGAAGCTAAGGAGGATCAGCCATGGTTAGCACCTGGATGGGAGACTACCAAGGAATACCAGATGCCATTGGATATATCTGATCCGAACAAAGAGGTAATAACCTAAAGCAAAAACCAAAAAAGTATTACAAACAGAAGGGTCTGGGGGGAAATAGTGTGTTCACAAAGTAAAACATAATAATAAATTTAATATCTTAAATATATTCAAATAATACAGTACCAATACATTCTCTTATATCCAAATAGACAGCGCATAAACAATGCAATATACTGTGCAGAGATGCATAGACAGCAAAGAATATCTAAATATCAAAACATGTTTCAACAAATGTCTTCCTGAGTAGTAAACTAAAGCTTAAAAAATGGGAATAAACTAATTAGTACAGTCCCGGTTTTTTTAGCTTTACGTTACCACTGAGGAAGACATTTGTTGAAAGGCATTTGAATATTTAGATATTCTTTGCTTTGAATTTATTGGTATTGTATTATTTGAATACATTTTTGGATATTTAGATATTCTTTGCCACCGGATATATTTCGGAGCAGTGACTGCCAAACTTTGGTCCCCCAGGTGTTTTAAGACTTCAGCTCCCAGAAGCCCTAGCCAACCTGCCCAGGAATTCTGGGAACTGAAGCCCAAAACATCTGGAGGACCAAAGTTTGGGAACCATTGTTTCAGAGGAAGGAAGTGGCACATTGGCCTTCTGAGTATCCCCTGCTCAGGAAAACCCTATGAAATCCATGGAATCCCTGTAAGATGACATGCAACTTGAAGGCACATATACACACAAACACACACATACTGTATATATCTTCTGCAGGATCTGCACATCCAGCTCCCTAATTTCCAGTAGTGAATTTCACAGGGAGGTTTTTGGAAAGTACAGGAACACTGGAAAAGCACAAGTCCCAGGAAGTCTTTGAAACACAAGCATGTATCCTCTGTCCTCTTCTAAGATCTGGCTTTCCCTCGAGTTTATTAAGCATAGTGAATGAGTGTGTGTGTGTGCGATTGGTTATCTAGGCCCATCCACTCCTGGTACGCACTTAAGTAAATAAAATTTTATTATGGTCAAAGATCAGCAAATAAAACTTACAGTATGCTGCAATAATTATTGAGCCAACATGGTGCAGCGGTTTGAGCATTAAACTAAGACTGGAGATCAGCCATGGAAACCCGCTGGGTGACCTTGGGCGAGTCGCACACTCTCAGCCCCAGAAAACCCCGTGAAAGTTTTGTCTTAGGGCCACCTTAAGTCAGGCAAGACTTGAAGGCACATAACAACAATACACTCTCTTCCATGCCAGCATTCACTAAAGATGCCAGCCACAGATGCTGGCAAAACGTGAGGAATAAATTCTCTAGAACATGGTCACATAGCCCCAAAAACTCACAAAAAATATGGATGCTGGCCATGAAAGCCTTCGACTTCACAACAACAATCCTTTATTTAACCATCAGCATCTTGATTCACAGGTTCCACAACATGAACTACCCAACAAAGAAAGACAACTGCTTGCATCCATGCAAAACAGAGGCTGGATGGCCATCTGTCAGGGATGCTTTGATTTGGATTTCCTGCATGGCAGGGGGTTGGACTGGATGGCCCTAGTGGTCTCTTCCAACTCTACGATTCTATGATTCTATGAAAAGCAAACCCTACAACTGCTCCAATTGGGCAGAGACAGTCCTTATTAATCCTCTGTTGTCCCACTTTTTCAGCTGCCTTTAAGATGTCCCAGTTTTTCTCTCCTCCTCCCATTTCTCTCCTTTATCCTCTGATCATTTCAATTGTTCCAAAGTTAGTTCAGAATGCAAAAGTTCTTCTTGGCTTTACTTCGCGAGCAAAGATTCAGGAAGGATTCATCCATGCTTTCTACAAGCACGTTGATGACACTGGATGTATCCTTCAAGCCTGCGCAATGGATTTTTTGGTGGAACGCAGCATGCACAGAGCTGGCCTCACCCTTTAAACCAGAGGTTCAACTGCTGAGGCCTTGACAAGCATGGATAGTGGCAGCGAGGTCCTCGGGTCGTAGGTGTGATTAGAGTTTCCTTCTCTTAGATGGTTGACCTTACAGGGTTAGACGAGCCCCATCTGCCTGGGTTTGGGATTAGTTTTCCTTCTCCTAGGATGGTTGCCATAAGGCTAGAGAGCCCATCCTGCCCTTTGGCGCTCTTGGTCAGACCCTTCGGTTGTGACCTGTCTGGCATGGGAGACCCTACCGGTGGCTATTATACCACTGCCAGCATAGCTCACAACTTCATTAGGGTATGCAAGCCTCTCTCACACACAGTCAGAGCATAGCTGGAGGGGAATAGGAGGCCAGAAGATGACAGTTAAGGAGGGAGGAACCTCTTCCTTCAGGCTATCCCTGGTGGAGCTGGGTCTGCCTGATCACTCCCTCTCAGCCCCAAAAGTAGTTTGCACTCAATTAGAAGAGAGAGGGAGAAGAATTTTGCCCCTGCCAGTAGACTCGGGCAAAAGCAAACTGCTGCAACCTCTCCTAGCTTGTTTGTTCTTCCACATTTATACTTTTGCTATCCTGACTTCTTGCTTGTCCATGCGTGTCCCAGTTTTCATTTGTGAAATGCCAGAGGGTGTGCAACATTTTTATGTTGACCTAGAGTTTCACTCTTGGTGGGAAAGGTAGGATATACTAAATAAAGCTGTTGTTCATAGAATCAGTCGGAAGAGACCCTTAAGCTGTCCTGTCCGACCTTATTCTGCCATGCAGGAATACACAATCAAAGCACCCCTGACAGATGGCCATCCAGCCTCTGTTTAGAAACCTCCAAAGAAGGAGACTCCACCACACTCCAGGGCAGTATATTCCACTATCAAACAACTCTTTCCATCAGGAAGCTCTATAAGTGAAATGTAGAGATACAGGATGGGAAGACACCTAGCTTGACAACAGTACATGCAAAAGGGATCTAGGAGTCTTAGTAGAGCACAAAATGTACATGAGCCAACAGTGTGATGCAGCAGCTAAAAAGGTCAATGCAATTCTAGGCTGCATCAATAGAAGTACAGTATAGTATCCAGATTGAAGAAAGTAATAGTACAATTCTATTCTGCTTTGGTCAGGCCTCACCTGGAATACTGTGTCCAGTTCTGGGCACCACAATTCAAAAAGGGTATGGCTATATTTAGTATGGGGAAGAGGAGGTTAAGAGGAGACACGAAAGCCACGTTTCGATATTTGAATATATGTCATACTGAGGAAAGACGGGATGGCAGAAGTCTGAGTGCTGGCCTACAATTCTGGAGGCCAAGGTTCAATTTCCAGATGGTCATGACACTGGGTGCCTTAGGCAAGTCACACACTCTCAGCCTCAGGGAAGGCAACGGCACACCTTCTCTGAACAAATCTTGCCAGGAAAACCCCATGATAGCTTTGCTTTAGGGTTGCCAAAAGTCAGAAATGACTCAAAGGCACACAACAACAACATACTGAGGATGGAGCAAGCTCATTCCCTGTTCCAGAGACTAGGGTTCAAAACACATTGCAAAATTAATCCAGTCTGAGACCGCTTTAACTGCCTTGACTCAATGCTAGGGAATTCTTGGAACTGTAGTTTTGTGAGCCAAAACTACAATGTGATTGTAGGCTGGGGAAGAGCTCTGGTGCCACAATAAACTACAATTTCCAGGATTCCCTAGCACTGAGCCAGGGCAGTTGAAGCAGTCTCAAAATGGATTATTTCTGCAATGTGTTTTGGACCTAGAACATGGAGCAATGGGTTCAAATTATAGGAAAGAAGAGTGCACCTTGTTGTTGTCAAGGAAGGTCCTAAATTCAGATATTTGTTATCTGGCTACCCTAAGGCCTCCCAAAAAGACTGCACACAATCTACAAGTAATGAACAGAGATTGAACCCAGGACTTTCCATGTTCAAAGTCTATGCTGGCCAGAGGATTCTGGGGCTTCTGGTCCAGCGAAAGTTCACTTTCCCAAGCACTGGAAGCATCCCAAGCATTGCACCTGTTTCCCCTGGAGTTGCAGGACCCAGGCTTGGAATTCAGTTTGGCTTGTGGAACAGGATAGTTCAAAACAGAATCTGCTGCCAAAATCTGCAGAAACAAAAGGAGGATAAACTATAGCTGGGTTTGGACCGGATCCTTTTATACCCACACACACATTGCTAAGCAAAAGGAAGGTGATACTTCCCATTTTGAATTCAAATCAATTGGGCAGAATCTATGCCCTCCTCCAAAGAGTTTTGGAGACAATTATGGATTGCATCTTCCATTATCCCCTAGAGCACATGTTGGCTAGAGGATTCTGGAAGTTGTCATCCAAATCACTAACGTTTCCAACTTCTGTATCATGCAGAAACACAATGACTGGGAGATTTTGGAGAGTCCAAAAAAGTAACTTTCTCAAGATCTGGAAAGATTTTTCTCTTTTTTTGCCAAAGCAGTAAAAAGTTTTTGTTGTTCAGGGTAGATAAAACTGTGCTAATCACAGCAATAGCCTGACTTAGGCTGCATCTGCACTGCAGAAATAATCCAGTTTGACATCATTTTTATTGCCATTGGCTCCATGCTATGGAATTGAGGGAACTGTAGTTTGTTGTGTTGCTTACAAGTTCAGCTTTCACGTTTAAAAATTCAACACCAAAGGGTGCCTCTCCACTACAAAAATAATGCAGTTTGACACCACTTTAAGGGCTGTAGCTCCATCCAATGGAATCCTGAGGTTTGTTGTTTTACAAGGCCTTTAGCCTTCTCTACCAAAGAGGGCTGGTGTCTCACAAAACTGCCAATCCCTGGATTCTGTAGGATGGCACCATGGCAGTTAAAGTGGTGTCAAAATGTATTATCTCTACAGTGTAGATGCAACCAAAAAAGCAACAGAAAAAGAAGGCAGGAGGAGGAGGAAGAGAATGGAGGGTATACAAAAGAGTCAAAGGGTGCATCTGCACTGTAGAAATAATGCAATTTGATACCACTTTAACTGCCATGGCTGCATCAGGCTTTAAATAAATGAGCATGCCAGGGTGGCTTTCCTATGCTGTGTGTGTTTTAGTTATGCTTTCAACCATGTATTTTTATGTAATACAAAGTCAGGAAGGAAGGAAGGAAGGAAGGAAGGAAAGAAGGAAGGAAGAAAAGCAAGCCTATAGAATCCTAGGATTTTTAGTTTGTGAGGCACCAGCCTCTTTGGCAGAGAAGGCCAAGACCTTGTAAAACTACAAATCCCAGGACTCCACAGGATGGAGCTACAGCACTTCAAAATGGTGTCAAAATGCATTAATTCTGCAGTGCAGATGCATCCAAAGACTAGATGGAAAAAGTAGATTTCAAGGATAAGTTTGCAGAGGGGGAGAGGGAACAGCTTCCTTCCCCCAAACCCCCTGGGAGACCCAGTGCTGGGGCGGAGGAGGAGATCAAGTACACAAAGCAAACATTAACATACCCAGCTAGTACACAGCCAGGTCCGGAAAGACACAGCCGGTGGTGGGGGTGGCCCGTGCGATGCCAAGTGGGCAAGTGGCCAAGCTGAGCTGTTTACTACAAGAGCAATGCCTTAACAGGTCTCTTCAAAGAGCGCTGGGAGCCGCAGTAGGAGCCAAGAGGCTGCACTCGGTGCCGATTGAATTTCAAGGTATCTGCCACGGGAGATCAGACACATGCATGCCCACCACCCTGCCCAGCCCTGGTGCACATGCCCAGGGAGAAGATGAGGAATATTCCACCAGATTGCAGAAGCAGAGGCGGCAAAGGACAGGGCAAGAAGGTTGGCACAAAAAGCCAGGGCCATTTTGCAACCAGAGTCCTGGCAAGGAAGAAGTTTCCTTCCTACCAAAGTTCAGTGGTTTCGCCTCTTCCTTTCCAAAAGTCTTTTAACACATACAGTGGCTCACTTGGGCTGGAGAAGCAAAGCCACTCTGCAAGAAAATCCTCATATTTGCAAATATTATGCACATGAAGCACACTTGGACATTTCAGATCTGCTGCCCAGGAGGAATAGAATCTGCAAAAGCCCAAACTGATGCTCCAGACCCCTGGATATCAAACAAATATTTCTTAGCCTCTTTGGCTTCCAAAGCATTAAAGCTATTTTAACAGACTTGTTTTGAAAGTTTCTAGCGTAGCAGTTTGCATGTTGGGCTACGACTCTGGAGACCAAGGTCCGATTCCTAGCTTGGCCATGAAACCCACTGGGTGACCATGGACAAGTCACACTCTCTCAGTCTCAGGGGAAGGGAATAGCAAACCTCCTCTGAACAAATCTTGCCAAGAAAACTCCATGACAGGTTTACATTAGGGTTGCCATAAGTCAGAAATGACTTGAGGGCACACAAAACAAACACAAAGCCCTTGCAATGGTCTGGGGGCTAAATTTCTAAGTCCAGGATTCATGGAGAGTTGCGGCCATCTCCCAAAATACGTTTGCAGAGAAAGAGACATGAGAAGTCTTCCATTTGCCATTTTCACATTTCCTTGGTCACTTTGCCTGCGTCTTTCTTTGGAATGTATTTCCAAAGCCTTTGCTGGATTTTTCAAAGTTGGAGACAAGGAAAATTTCATGAGGAATGCAGAATTCTTATTTGCTGCCAAACTGCATGACAAGCAGCAAAGAATGACTCTTACTTACCTAAAATTATGGCCTGTTACAGACTGCGAAAATAAAGCTGCTTCGGGTCTCTTTGGAGGTATGCTGTTTAAATGATGCATGCATCCGAAGAATCCGGAAGCTGCACCAAAGCTGCACTCCAGTGCTTAGGAATGGAGTGTGGCTTTAGCGCGACCTCCAGACTCGTAGGACCCATGCATCATTTAAACAGCATACCTCCAAAGAGACCCGAAGCAGCTTTATTTTGGCAGTCTGTAACGGGCCAATGAAACCTGAAATATTCAAAAAACCAAAACTTTTTTCATGGGTGGCTGAGACAGCGATACCCTTGCTTCATGGTGGTTCAATGCACACAAACTTTGTTTCATGCACAAAATGATTAAATACAATGTATAAAATTATGCACAGGCTATGTGTATAAGATAAGGTATATAAGAAACACAAATGCATTTCATGTTTAGATTTGGGTCCCATCTCCAAGATATCTCACTATGTATATGCAAATATTCCAAAATCCAAAAAAACTCTGAAATCCAAAACACTTCTGATCTTAAGCGTTTTCGATAAGGGAAATTCAACCTGTATCTTCCTTTTTTTCTCCCCAATAGTTAGACCTCTTCATAGGATGCTCCATTAAAACATGTGTCCCTGCCTCAATGTTGCTTGACTAGAACTCCCATCATCCCTCTTTCACTGGTTATGCTTGCTAGGATTCACAGGCATGGCACACACTATCTAGAAGCCCATGTATTCCCCATTACTGCCTTATAGCTGATAATCACATAACCAGAAAAGATGATGATCACATAATCCCTCTTCTGCATTACTATTAAAGGCATAGGAGCCCTTGCCAGTTTTCACTGGTAACCCAAGGTGCAAATCATGTGGTACTTCTGATGTTGTTGACTGCAATGCCCAGCATTCTTTACCACTAGCTATACTGAGAGTTCCACTCTTAATAGCTAGAAGGCCATACAATTCTGGAAGGCCTAGAGCTGTAGTTTGTCATCCTTTGGTAGGGCTGCCAGAATAAAAAACAGAGAGTGCTTCTGCACAGCCTTTAATACTTTTACAATAGATGGAATTTCAGTAGGAATTCCCTCTATTGCACAACAAGCAACATGTGCTGAAATCCCCTCTTCTACACAACCATTGAGAGCCAGCATGGTTTTGGGGTTTCAATATTGGACTCTAGAGACCAGGGTTCGAATCCCAGCACAGCCATGGAAACCCACTGGGCAACCTTCGTTCAGCAAGTCACATTCTCTCAGCCTCAGAGGATGGCCATGGAAAACCCCCTCTGAAGAAAGTTGCCAAGAAAAGCCTGTGACAGGTTAAGCTTTCGGGTTGCTGTAGGTCAAAAGCATGGGGGCTGTAGCAACAAACACAACCGTTAAAGGTACAGGAGCCCTCTCCAGTTTTCAACCTGGCAACCATCAAACCTTGGGACTCCAGTGCCCAGAAGCCCCAGCAAACAAGTGGGGGATTCTGGGATCTGAAATGCAAAATAGTCATCTTTGAGGAAGCCCTGGAGAAATGTGCAGCAAGAGCCACAACCCTGTGGCAGTTTTTGTTTACAGCAGTCAGGTCACGTGCAACAGCATTTTTGGGGTGTGGTCACCTTTCCACCAGGTGTCGCTCTGCCCAGATGATGTTACATCTGCCAATGTCACTCCCCCGTTTTTATTACCCAGGACAGAGGAAGTCACTGTTGTTTCAACTCCGGCAGCCAGCAAAGCAACACCGCTGCCCCTCTGCGCTTGTAATCTAAGAAGATTACACACACATAATTGCCGCCTGATTTAAAAGCTTATTTTTAGCTGGGTGCTTCCCCTCGCCGGGAGTGGTGCAAGTGACATGGCTGGCTTGACTTGCCTGTGTTCATGCGCGTGCCACACCCCCCTGGGGTGCTCACGAGGAGTATGGCCAGGCTGCAAGGAGTGAGGCAATGCTGCCCTTTGGACTCAATAGAAACAATAGCAGAGAAAAAGAGACAGGGAGTTGGGTGTCCCCATAAGAGAACATTGAAGGCTTTGTTCATGGAATCACAGAGATGGAAGAAACCCCCCAAAGGGGCCAAAGTCCAACACCATTCTGCCATGCGAGAATCCACAATCAAAGATCCAGCCTCTGTTTAAAAACCTTCAAAGGAGACTCCACCACACTCCAAGGCAGCGTCTTCCACTGTCGAACAGCTCTTACCATCAGGAGAGCCTTTCTAATGTTGAGCTGAAACCTCTTTTCCTGTACAGTAGTTTGAATTCATCACTCGGGTTCCTGTTCTCTGGAGCAGCAGAAAACAAGCTTGCTCCATCCTCAATGTGACAAGCTTTCAAATATCTAAACAAGGCCATCATACCACCCCTTAACCTTCTCTTCTCCAGGCTAAACATACTCAGCTCCCTAGGTCACTTCTCATAGGGCTTTATGGTTTCCAGACCCTTCACCATTTTGGTTGCCCTCCCTTGGACATGCTCCTGCCTGTTTTTAAATTGTGGTGCCCAACACTGAACACAATATTCTAGGTGAGGCCCGACCAAAGCAGAATAAGGTGGCACTATTACTTTCCTCGATCTAGATACTATACCTCTATTGATGCAGCCTAGAATCACACTGGCTTTTTTAGCTGCCGCATCACACTTGTGATTCATGTTCAAGCTGTGGTCTACTAAGACTCCTAGATCCCTTTCATGTGTACTTTTGTTAAGTGAGGTGTCCCCCATTCTATATGTGTGCATTTTATTTTTTGCTGCTGAAGTGCAGTATCTTACATTTCTCCCTGTAGAAATTCATTCTGTTAGTTTCATTTTGTTGTGTGACCTCAAGTCATTTCCAACTTATGGTGGCCCTAAGGTGATTCTATCATGGGGTTTTCTTGGCAAGATTTGTTCAGAGGGGGTTTGCGATTGCCATCCTCTCAGGCTGAGTGTGTGACTTGCCCAAGGTTACCCAATGGCTGTCATGGCCGAGTAGGGAATCGAACCCTGGTCTCCAGAGTTGTAGTCCAGCGCTCAAACCACTACACCACACTGGCTTATATAAGTTATATATGAATTCTGAAATTAGAAGTTGGTCCCATCTCTAAGACATCTCACTGTGTACATATACGAAAACAAACTTATTTCAAAATCCAAAAAAAATCTGATCTCAAGCATTTTGGATAAATAGTTTTTTGTGAGTTTTTTGGGCTATGTGGCCATGTTCTAGCAGAGTTTCTTTCTGACGTTTCGCCAGCATCTGTGGCTGCTAGCTTCAGTGACCCTCTGAAGATGCTTAGCCACAGAGGCTGCGAAACGTCAGAAAGAAACTCTTTTAGAACATGGACACATAGCCCGAAAAACTCACAAAAAACTATGGATGCCGGCCATGAAAGCCTTCGACTTTACATTTTGGATAAAGGAGACTCAATTTGTACAGCACAGGTATGTACTACGCTACTTGTGCATTCCAAAATCCAAAAAAACACAATTCTGAAAACCTCCTGGTCCCAAGCATTTCAGATAAGGTATATCCAACCTGTACAATTCTCCGGCTCCAGGTATACATCCACATTGTACATGGTAGGAGTACAGTGGGCCTTTAGTATCCATTGGGGTTCGGTTCCAGGACCAGCCAAGGATACCAAAATCCATGGTTGTTCAAGTTCCATGAAATACAAAGGCATAATAAAATGGTGTCCCTTAGACAAAATGGCAACATCAAAGATTGTTTTTGGAACTCATACAAGTTTTTCAATATTTTCAAACCATGGATGGTTGAATCCGCTGATACACAATCTGTGGATACAAGGGCTGACTGTACAATGAGCAAAATTAAGTGCAGAAAAATGACAGTTGTGTTTTTTCTTTCTTTAAACACTGGCCCTATGCAACTGACACATACAAAAAAACTGTGACATATTCGAGGAGGGCATTCACAGATCTTCCAAAAAGCAGGTACAAAGAGGTCTGCAACGGAGAAGGGCTGCTTCTTGGGGATCCATGTCGTCTTGTACGCAGTTGCTACAGCTGTCAAACAAGCTTTTAGAGCAGGAGCTGGCAACTAGGTGGAGACAGAGGCCTATCTGTCCCCCCATGGCATGCAACTCCCCCCATAGCAAGCCATAGAATCATTCAAGCAACTGATTCAAAAGAAGCAATTGACACTGGATAACAATGAACAAAGTGCCAATAAATCGTTAAACGGTAAAATGTTTAAATTCAAACAGCCATTGCTGTTCCAGTAAGCAGGTGGGAAAATAGTAATAAAAGCCACTTTGCAGAAAATATATATATGAACAATCAATTTTTGAAAAATCAGGAGTATTTTTAAAAAGTAATTTGCTTTAAACCATGGTTATTTTAAGCCATGGTTTAATTAGGGTCAGTTCAAGACATGGTTTAACCAGTTAGTTTAATCCATGGTTTAACCACTGTTGATTTAAAACATGTTTTAACCACTGTTGGTTTAAGCCATGGTTTAACCACAGTTGGTTCAAGTCATGGATGTTTATCACACTATGCTCTTCAAGAGCTACTATTCCAGTGTGACTCCTCTAGCAGCCTCCTGTTGCATGCTGGGATTGGCAGTTTTAAGGAGCTGAACTTCTCTGCCTGAGAATTCTAAATACCCCTCCTTAAAACTGCCAATCCCAGCATGCAACAGGAGGCAGCTAGAGGAGTCACACTGGAATAGTACCTCTTTAAGAGCATAGTGTGATAAACATCACGGTTAAACCATAGTTGGTTCAAGCCATGGTTTAACCACAGTTGGTTTAATACATGGTTTAGCAACAGTTGGTTTAATCCATGGTTTAACCAAGGCTGGTTTAAGACATGTTTTGATACAGTTGGTTTAAGCCATAGTTTAACCATGGTTGGTTCAAGCCAGCCAATCTTGAACTGAAATAAGACAGGACAAATGGGGAAAGTGGGAGGATGAAAAGTGGGAGCAAAGAGAAACTGGGGTATTTTAATAAAAGCAGCTGAAATGGTGGGATGACAGCGATTTAATCAGGATTGTCCTGGCCAAATTGGGACACTTGGAGGGCATGCAATACTCCCTTGCTCTACCCCATCCCAAAGCGTTCCCAGTGGCCCTACCTTTGCCTGGGCACAGGGATATGTGCCGAATGGTGCAAAGGGACCTGGTCCAGGAGCCGCACAGCCACTGCCTCTTCCTCCGGCCGCTTCAGCACCAACGGGTCAGAGGGATGCCTCGGCCGTCTCTCCATCGATTCGGAATCTTCTGGAAATGACTCACCATTGCTGTGAGTGGGACTCTGGAATGGGACAAGGTTTGGATGCTAAATATGGATCATGGATCCAAAGGAAGTGCAGACCACAGTGCAGAGCTTTCACGCTATGCAACTGTGGCACACTTTCATTGTTGTCATTCTATTCTGCAGAAGCATGGAATTTGCAGTTTAGGGGGAGTATTTAAAATTATGTCAATTATGTTGTCCTGGACTAGTGAGACAACTTTGTATATAATGGATGCCCCTTGGAAGAACAATTAATCTAGGAAAAAAACCTGAGAAAAAACAATTAGTTTTATTTAAAATGGAGGTATTGCAATACTGCAGTTGAAGGAAAAGATGGAAATAAACTAAAACTAAAATAAAATAGAAAATAAGGACTAACTGATGAAACAAGGAACTTTTAGTTGTGGCTGCTGTTGATTCTTTTCTGCTGTGTGGTTATTGCAACTATGTATTGTTATGTTATTGTCAGTGTCAGAATCGTTCAATGTATTTTTAATCATGTCAAATAAAATTTAAAAAGTAGAAGTAAAAATAAAATAAAATTTTCCACCGGAGAGGTTTATAATCTCCCAGTGCTACAAACGTCAGGTTTCTATAGGGTGCAGCCACGTCAGTTAAAGTGGAATTGTAGTGCTCTATTTATGCTGTGTGAAAGGGCCCCAGAACTTTTGGATTTCAACTTCCAGAATCCCCAGTTAGCATGAACAGGGATTATGGAAGGAGTGAGCAAAGTGGTGACCTATAACTATCAGCATTCCTCACTACTGACTATGCTGGCCAAAATTCAGGCCATCATTAGCCTATGGAGGTGCATCTACACTGTAGAAATGATGCAGTTTGACATCACTTTAACTGTCATGGCTCCAGCCTATTATTATTATTATTATTATTATTATTGAACTACAGAATTCTGGGATTCATAATTTGACGAGGTACCAGCCCTTTTTGGCAGAGAAGGCTAACTGCCTTGTAAAACTTCAAATCCCAGGACTATATAAGATGGAGCTGCAGTACTTAAAAGTGGTGTCAAACTGCATTATTTCCACAGTATAGTTGCATCATAGGAGCTAATGGTTTTGTTCAGCTCTGTACAAATACATGGCTCTAGACAGTTAATGCATGGTTACATAACAAATACTTAATTCCACAATTTTTGTGTGCATAAGCCAACCACCACAAAATGGAAATATGCAGATTTAAACATTCACACATGGTTGCAAGAAGGTTTGGAATTGTAAGAAATTGACTAGGAACATAGAATCATAGAGCCTTTGAGTTGGAAGGGACCACAAGGGTCATCTATTCCAACCCATCAAATAGCAAAACCAAGGTTGGTTTTTGGGAATTTAATTTTTTAAAAATATTTCTCAAGCCTTGGATGGTCGAATCCATAGACGCAGAATCCATGGAAACGAAGGGCCGACTATATTTGGACAAGGATGGACTTTGGATAATCCCATTATATCCCCAGAAGCTTTGGAAAGACTTATTGATAACGCCAGACTTAGGGAAAAACCTTTAAAGCTGGACTTTTGAACTATTCCATTTCAAGTGGTTCAATTCTTTAATATGATTTCAGGAGACCAAAACTCTCATTTTTTCAAGTGATTTTAAGCTGCCCAGAGGGGTATAAATAATTTAAATTTAAAAAATAAAATATGAAGCAAATTAATCATGATTTTTATATAAACAAGTACATTCAATTTTATTATTATTTTATATAACTACATATGGCATAAATGAATCACATCTTTTATATCAGTGCATTTATTTATGTAACACTGCTATTTATTGCTTTTGATTCATTTCATGCTAATGAGTAGGATATAGGGTGGTATTTACAGTGTTTTTAATGAATCAATAAATCATTTAGTGGGTGAAGGATTCTCCAACTCTATCTTAACTTTTCAGGGCACAGTCAATTGTTTGAATCTTGTCCACGTCTTCTGACCCAGATTGGCTTGTCTACCATTCTATCTGGCCAGGAATGATGGGTATAGCACTCCAATCCATTTAGTGCAGGGGAGGGGAGACTGTTTTCTACCAAGCAACCTTACCTGGCACTGAACAGGGATGATGGGTATTGCACTCCAGGTGCAGAGAAGACATCAACAATAAAGTCAGGACATTTTCTACCTAGCAACCCTACCTGCCACTGAACAGCTAATGCCTACGCAGGCCAGGAATGATGGGTATTGCACTCCAGGTGCAGAGGAAACATCAACTATATGGGGAGGTTGTTTTCTGCCTAGCAATCTTATCTGCCAGTAATGCCCAGGCTGCCCAGGGATGATAGGAACTGCACTCCAACCTATTTGGTGCAGAGGAGACATCAACTATAGAGGCCAAACTAATGGAGGAGATGCATTAATTGCACACTGTGGGAAAGGGAAACCCTCTTTGGACTAGAACTTCCAGCTACCACAAGCCAGCATGGCCAGTGAACATCCTGATGGAGGATGAAGCGAGTTGCAGTGCAAAAGAGGGACCTCTCTTCTCCCAAATGTTGGCTGGTTCTGTAAAATAGGGCTGTTGGTAGATCATTCTCTGATTTTTACACTGGGAAATTGTGACTCTATGCTGTAAAATCTGTTTTTGCCCACCATCTGGCATAAGAGATTTCCTTGCAATGTCCCATTTCATTGGTTTAGGAAGGAAAGAAAGAAGGAAGGAAAGAAGGAAGGAAGGAAGGACTCTCCCACCCATGTGCAGCCAAACTAGAAAGGCTGGGCTCTGCCCTCCAAAGCTCAAGTGCCTCGGGAGTTATCTTAGACAAACAGAGCAGATGTAGCCAAAAAAGCAGCTTGGAGAGCTGGCCCGTTTCCAACCCAAGCCCAGGCTGTCCTGTGCCAGCAGAAACCTTTCTCAGCTGATAAGTGTGTCCCAACATGGAGGCTCAGTCACCAGCTCTCGCACCAGAATGGAGGCACACTCATGCCCGGCTCCAAAGGCACAGCAACCCAAGACACTCAAGTTAGCAACTAAGAAGAAAATGTACACAGTGGGATCTTGGTATCTGCTAGACAGGGTTTGGTTCAAGACCCCCTCAAGTCCCATTAAAGACAATGGCATAGTGAAATGGTGTCCCTTATATAAAATGGCAAAATCAAGAGTTGCTTTTTGGATTTTGGGGGGAATATTTTCAAGACATGGAAGGTGGAATGCATGGATGCAGAATCCACAGATACAGGGCTGACTTATATATGTGTGTGTGTATACATACATGTAGGTATGTGCATATACATAATAATAATAATAGGTTTTATTTATATACCGCCCAATCACTGGGAATCCGAGCGGTTTACATTAGAGGGGATAACAGACAGTTCCCTGCCCACAGGCTTACAATCTAAAAGACAGGACACAAAAGGAGAAGGGAATGGTGAGGGGGGAGGGAATCAGGTCCAGCATTCTTCTCTCCCTCTGAGGCCTGGACCAAGGCAGATGGACCGGAGGGAGGGCTCTTCTTCTTCAGGCTAGCCCCTGATGGTACATATGTGTGTGTGCATATTATATATATATATACACACACACACACACACACACACACACACAGTGCGTCTGCACCATACACAGGCTAGCCATACGCGGACTTGAGGTCATGCGGACGGCGAGCCCTAATATGGTGAATGGGACGTGCACCTGTACAGTGCACCGCAGGGGGGCATAACTTGCCTTATGCAGGGAGGGGCGGCGGAATGGATTCCCTGCATAAGGTGAGGACAGACTGTATACACACACGTACAGTGGGAACCTTAATATCTGTTGGGGTTTGGTTCCAGGGCCCCCTGTGAATAACAAAATCCATGGATGCTCGTCCCATTAAATACATAGTAAAATGGGTGTCCCTTGCATAAAATGACAAAATCAAGGTGTGCCTTTTGAGATTTATAATTTTAAAAAAATATTTGGAAGTCGTGAATGCTTGCATAGATAAATGATCCATGGAGACAAAGGTCTGACTGTATACACAAACACATACACATTTATATAGTATTTACATACAGATAGATAGATAGATATAGATAGATACACACACTCTCACATATTCACATATCCATGCATGCGCGCGCACGCACACACACAAATATACAATTCTTTTGCACAGGTTAACCAGGCAGCCCATGGTCCATAAAGCATGTCATTGGGGAGGGGGCAGTGCAGCTCAAAGCCATACACGGCCCCCTAAGATAGCAATTTTGGGGTCCACATGTGGCTCCAGAACTATTTTAGTAGCCCTGGGAGCTACACATGATCCAGGAAACTCTTTAGAAAGCTCTGGGGGCACAGAGCAATTTTTATAACCTTTAGGGCCACACATGGGCCAATGAGAGCCAGCAAGACATAGTAGTTGAGTGTTGGGACTACAACTCCAGAGAGCAGGGTTTGATTCCTGCTTTGCCGTGAAACCCGCTGGGTGACCTTGGGCAAATCACACTAGAAGCCTGCCAAGAAAACCCCATGATATGGTCACCGTAAATCAGGAACAACCAGGAAGCAAACAAAAACAAGCAGTAGTACAAGTGGCTCTCTATATCCACAGATTCAACCATCCACGGCTTGAAAACATTTATATATATATATATTCCAAAAACTAAACCTTGATTTTGCCATTTTGTATAAGGGATATCATTTTCCTATGACATTATATTTAATGTGAGTTGAACATCCAAGGGGAACCAAACCCCAGCAGATACCAAGGAACCACTGTAGTTGTTGTTTTGTTGTTGTTGTTATCATCCTCCTCCTCATGGGAGTGGCAATTCACATTTTAAACAGGTTGCATCCCTCTTCCACAATAATTAAAATTACTTTTCTTCTCTAACAAGACCAACTTCTGAATGGATTTCCCATCTCTTCTGGTTCTTTTATCCCATTCTTACTCAAGCTGGGTAGTCCATATGGCTTCTGGAAGGTCCCGAGACAGAAAATTGGCACCAGGACCCACAATGATTGCCCACTCGTTATACCCAATACCCCAAAAAGGATACAGTGATTCAGAACAGAACCCACGACGTGACACTTTCCTCCGATGAAACCAAAGCTGCATCCGCACTGCAGAAATAATCCAGTTTGACGCCACTTTAACTACAACAGCTCAATTCTGGGAACTATAGTTTTGTGAGACATTGAGCCTTCTCTGTCAGAGAGCTCTGGTGTCACAATAAACTACAATTCCCTAGTACTGGGCCAGGGCAATTAAAGCAGTCTCAGACTGGATTATTTCTGTTACAGTTCCATCCTATGGAACCCTGGGATCTGTAGTGTTTTTTTGTTTAACCAAAGCCTGAATAGCTCATAAAATCCCAAAACTCCATAGCATGGAGCCCTGGCAGCTCAAGTGGGGTCAAACTGCGTTATTTTTGCAGTGTAGATCAGACCGAGGAAATGAAAAAAATAGTACCATACAGCAAAGAGGAACCCTGCCCCATGAGACCCTACGTCTCCCTTATTTTTTTTTACCATGAACTCCTAGCCCAGTCTTATGATTTTGCAAGAAGCCTAATGCCAGCCTCCTGACTTCTGGGAAACAGCCAGTCTATGATATTTTAGCAAGAGCTGCAGTTTTCTCTATCTTTCCCTCTTTGCCTTCAATCCCTATCCTGTCTCACTCTTCTTCACTGAGAGCCAGAGGATGGCAATGGCAAACCAACTCTGAAGAAACTTGCCAAGAAAACCCCATGGTAGGTTCACCTTAGAGTTGTTGTAAGTCGGAAACAATCTGAAGGTATGTCAACAACTCACACTTCAGTAGAGATTGCTTGCACTAGAGATTACTTGCACTAGAGATTACCTATTGGAAAACCCTGCAAGAACCCAGTTGCCAAACTCCTGTTCAAACTGGAAAGCTTCAGGCTGTTGATGGGACTCCTGACAATATGACTCCCATGCAACCTGCTACCCTGAATACTTATTTTAAAACAGAGGTTAAATCAGTATCTGAACAACAATAACAACAATAATAATAATAACAACAACAACTCCAAGAAATTGTACCACTAAAGGAGGCCAGATGTGAGTGCAAATCAGCAAAGCAAGTCTTCTCATCCAACACAGTAAGTCTTACAAAGTAATCAAACGTGCCAAGTTTCTAGTCCCTAAGGTTCCCACTGTTGAGACTAGAGAAGGTATAGGGGAAGACAAAGGAAAGGAGACGATGGAAGGTAAAGTGAAGAGTATATCGATGAAGAAAAGAAGCGGGAATGATGGAGAGGTATATATGAAGGTCTTTGAGATGGTAAAAAAGAAAGAAGTAAAGGAAAATGTAGAAGTGATAATTAAAATAAGCCTGAACATGATGGTATGGTATAATGCAGTGATGGTGAACCTTTTAGAGGCTAAGTGCCCAAACCACAACCCAAAACCCATTTACTTATTGCAAAGTGCCATGTCGCTCTGGCTTTCTAGTAACAAACTCTGGCAAACTCTGTGCTGGGGCGATAGCACATGTGCCCACATAGAGGGCTCTGAGTGCCACCTCTGGCACGCATGCCATAGGTTCACCATCACTGGTATAATGCATGTAGGTATAGCTATGTACGGTTGTATACTTAGGTCTTGTAAGTATGGTTTTGGAAAGTACTGGTAATGTGTCTTTGTTTTGATATTCAAGAAAAATTTCCACCTGTTGAATGTCTTGCAAAGCTAAGGGCTGTTGACTAAGGATCAGATCAGAAAGAAGAAAGAAGTCAGTATAAATGTATATATAGTGGCATATAATATATAGTTACATACAGTAGTTATATTTGTGAATTGTGTTCACTTCAGAGAATGAGCATGCTAATACTCACCTCCCACTTTGTTGTTGTGTGCCTTCAACTCCTTTCCAACTTATGGTGACCCTATCACAGGGTTTTGTCAAGTTTATTCAAAGAGGGTTTGCCATTGCCATCCTGAGGCTGAAAGAGTATGACTTGCCCAAGGTCACCCAGTGGGTTCTTATGGCAGAGCCAGGAATTCGAACCCTGGTCTCCAGAGCCGTAGACCAACACTCAAACCACTGCATCATCTCCCATTTCCAGCAGTATATCAGCCCCACTTATTTCTTATTTTCCAAGCCCAGCACACATATATATGGTAATGGACTGGATGAGGGGAAAAACAGACTCGAATCCAGGTAAGACGGAGGAACTCGCTATAGGGACCCCTAATCCAGGAATGGAGATATGCCAGCCTGTTCTGGATGGGGTCACACTTCCCCTGAAGGACTCTGTCCGCAGCCTAGGGATGTTCCTGGACTCGTCGCTTCAACTGATGGCTCAGATGGATGCGACAGTCAGGAGCACCGGTTATCATCTTTGGCTGATACACCAACTGCGCCCCTTCGTGGAACAGGGAGACCTAGAAACAGTAGTACATGCGTTGGTAACCTCTTGACCTGACTGCTGCAACACGCTCTACATGGGGCTACCCTCGTGCCAAGTTCGGAAACTTCAACTGGTACAAAATATGGCAGCCAGATTGGTTGCAGGTACATCGAGAAGCGACCACATAACACCTGTATTGAAATCCCTTCACTGGCTGCCAATCAGTTTCCGAGCACAGTACAAGGTGTTGGTTATTACCTTTAAAGCCCTACGTGGCTTGGGTCCAGACCACTTGCGGGATCGCCTTCTTCCATATAGTCCACCCCACACCCTCCGGTCCTCTGGGAAGAACTTATTACATCCTAAAAAATCAAAATTATCTGCTGTGATCCAGAGCGCCTATTCCCCCACTGCTCCTAGACTATGGAATGACCTGCTGGAGGAGATCTGCCATATTACCACCTTGATGCCTTTTAAGAAAGCCATAAAGACAGATCTCTTCCGGCAGGCCTTTCCTAGTCACACTCACACCCCAGCAAGTCACCTCTTTGCCCTGCAAACATAGACTACCCCTCCCTGCTTTGTCCTTTATTATATTTGTTCTTATTTATTGTAGGGTTTTTTTAATTGTAATTTTTTAATTGGCGGAGGGGGGGAACTGTGGGGGAACTTGTTTTAATGGTAACTGATATTGTATTGTTTGGTGTTTAAGATGTTGTAACTCATCTTGATTCCTTGAGAAAAGGTGGGCTATAAATAAATCATACTATTATTATTATTATTATTATTATTATTATTATTATTAATGGGTCTAAAAGTCATAATATTTGGAGGGATGCAGCCTAGGAGACTTTGGAGAGGGTGGGTTCAATTCCCTTGTAAGCCATGGAAATCTGCAGAGTGACCTTGGGTGAGTCACACTGTCTCAGCCCCGGAAAACCCCTATGACAGGGCAGAAAGGACTTGAAAGCACGCAATAAGAATTAAATCCAAGCTGACAGTCTGGACAGGAGACGTTCTTAACCCATTTTGACCAGACAGAGCCCACTTTTAGCATTGCAACGCCACCCTCCAGCATTGACACACATCTATACAGGTGCATGTGTGCACTGGCCACTCCAGCGCCTGGGATCTGTAGTTCTACAAGGTCTTCAACTCTGTGGGATGGAGTTATGGGAGTTAAAGTGGTGTCAAACTCCATCATTTCTACAGTGTACTTGCAATCCTACAGAGGACTTTGGAGATCAGGGTTCAATTCCCCCATGAAAATCCTCAGGGTGACCTTAAGCTGCAGCCTCAAGGACTCTGGAGATCCTGGGTTCAATTCTCTTCTGGGGCATGCATGGGCAATCTGCAGGGTCCTGAGATACCTAAAGTCGGGGTCTGTTGAAATAAAATATTAGATATGACGGAGGTGGACAGACCCAATTTTAATAAATGAGAAATCAGTTTTAAAAAACTGAAGGATGACTGGGATCCAGTTATGGAGTTTTGCAAAAAGAAATGCATTGAATAGGTAACTATAAAGTGAAACCTTCTGAACAATCAAAGGATGAAGCAGAAGATAGTAAAGAAGCAAAAATAAATTATGAAGGTAACAAACATAAGTATTATAAGTAATAATGGTCCAAAATATCACGTTAATATTGAGATATATAAGAAGTCAAGTTGGGATACACGAAGTAGACAGAGAATATTACGTGTAAAGTGGTGAGTTGTAAACACTTTTGAGAATTTATTAGGAATGATGAATACTCCAGAGGACAGCATCAAAAATCAAAATGACCTGAATAGATTAGAGAGCTGGGCCCAAACTAACAAAATGAATTTCAACAGGGAGAAATGTAAGGTACTGCACTTAGGCAAAAAAATTAAATGCATAGATATAGGATGGGGGACACCTGGCTTAACAGCAGTACATATATAAGGGATCTAGGAGTCCTAGTAGACCACAAGCTGAACATGAGTCAACAGTGTGATGCGGCAGCTAAAAAAGCCAGTGTGATTCTAGGCTGCATCAATGGAAGTACAGTACCTAGATCAAGGCAAGTATTAGTGCCATTTTATTCTGCTTGTTCAGGCCCCACCTGTGTCCAGTTCTGGGCACCACAATTCAAAAAGGATGTGGAGAAACTGGAGTATGTCCAAAGGAGGGCGACTAAAATAGTGAAGAGTCTGGAACCATGCCCTATGAGGAACGCCTTAGGGAGCTGGGGATGTTTAGCCTGGAGAAGAGAAGGTTAAGAGGTGATATGATAGCCCTGTTTGAATATTTGAAAGGATGTCATACAGAGGAGGGAGCAAGCTTGTTTTCTGCTGCTCCAGAGAACAGGACCTGGAACAATGGACGCAAGCTCCAGGAAAAGAGATTCCACCTCAACATTAGGAGGAATTTCCTGACAATAAGAGCTGTTTAACAGTGGGACACTCTCCCTCTGAGTATGATGGAGAGTCTTTAAGCAGAGGCTGGATGGCCATCTTTTGGGGTCTGTTGACTGTGAGTTCCTGCATGGCAGAACGGGGTTGGACTGGATGGCCCTTGGGGTCTCTTCCAATTCTGTAGTTCTAAGTCAATGGGGGAAATGCAACTGTAGTACTAGTAGCTTTGATTGTGAATTCCTGCATGGCAGATTGGGGCTGGACTGGATGGCCCTTGGGGTCTCTTCCAACTCTAGGGTTCTATGATTGTATATACTGTATATTAAAGAACGATGATATTGGAGGCAGCATTAAGATTAGCAAAGGTCCAGGAAAAGGGGAGACAAAAGGAAGGCTCAGTAACTGATCAATTCAAACAATGATGTACAGTAATATGAAACACTGAATTGTTGCATTTAGGGAATCATTGATCCCTAGAGTTGGAGGAGACCCAAGGGCCATCCAGTCCAGCCCCATTCTGCCATGCAGGGACTCAAATGCTAATAAAAAGAAGGCAGTCTGCAGGGTCAGAGTGGGTGGGTCACACTGTCTCAGCCTCAGAAACGGGTCAGAAAGAGCTTGGAGGCACCTATCAAGAATGAAACCTAAGCTGACAGCCTGGAAAGGTGATGCTCCTAAAGGGTCCTGCCCTGCTAGAGCCTGCTTTGGCGTTGCAGAGCCCCCTCTTCCAGTGTTGACACGCATCTTTCCGGGAGACACGTGTGAATGGGCCATTTGGGGGGCAGGAAAGGGGTGGAGCCAGGAAAAGGGGTGGGGAAGGAAGGCAAGGCTATGCAAAAGCCAAGTCCCAACCCATTTCTGCTTTGCTTTGCTTTCCTTCCCCACCCACAAAGGGGAAAAACTTTTTGCAAGGCAGGCAGGCAAGGCGCCATCTTTTACCCAGGAAGGAGCCCTTCCCCTCCTAAGAAGCCAATAACAATAATAATAATAATAATAATAATTGCAATTTAATATTTCTTCCAAAAGTAACTTTTTAAAGGGATCCACTCAAAGCTTCTCCAAAAAGATTGCAACTCTGTAGCAATGGCAATTATGATGATGTTTGCAACCATTTTAGGTGCAAAAGTGCCAGCCACCCGGAGGGCAGAGTTGGCTCTCCTCCAGAGTCAAGGCTCTGGCTTCATTGGTTTCAATGGGGGCCTGACACGTGTCCTGCGAACGTGTGCATCCAGACACGTGTCTCCCACTGAAGTGCAAAGAAGGGGGTGTTTCTTCCTTTTCTTCCACCATCATCCCCCCCCCTTTTCCTTGCAAAGCCTGGACACACCCACCCAATGCATTTTGAAATATATGCTGCTGTCTATTCCTTTTCCCCCTTCCTTCCCTCCCTCTTTTCCCGCACTTTTCCTCCTGGCTTTGCTAAAAAGAGGGAAAATGCACCCCCAAGAGACCCCCCCAAGAAAGACGTCTTAAAAGCCTCACTCTGAAATACTTTTTAATACTGCCCCCCAAAAGGAAAGAAAACTCCCCCTTTTCCTTCTTCTTTTGCAACTTTGCAAGCTTTGCCAGTGGCTCTGGCCTTTGCCTTTCTTTCCGTCTGGGGCGTGTTAGAGCCCCCAGTTCGGACTAGAAGCCCGGCACGGACAGGGCAAGCTGTATTCCTTCCTTGGGCTGCAGCCTACCTTTTGCAAGCCTTGGAGGCGCCCTCCTTTGCCGCAGGGCTTCCTGGGCAGCAGGTCTTCGGAGCTCCTGCGCCGGCTTCTCCTCCGGAGGGGCCCCGGGTCTTCCAGCAGCAGAGGGCCGGCGCTGGAGGAAGAGGAGCCCGGGAGGAGGCCGCGGCGGAAGGAGGCGGCGGCGGGGGTGGCGGGGGGACTGGGGCTGCCAGGGATCCCCACTGGATCCCTCCCGGGCCAGGCAGATCCCTGGGCAAGGCCAGCCTTGGGATCCATCATGGAAGAAGGGCTTTGCGAAAGGAGTTGCAAAGGGCGGGCACCGGGGAGGGGAGGGGGGGGTTGCTGGGATCGGATGGTTGGAAATTGGGGGGATTCCTAAAAAGTGGGGGGTTAAATTGCTGGCAATTTGGGGGATGTTGGAAATGGAGGGTTGCTAGAACCTGGGGGGAATTGCTGGCAATTTGGGGGGATTCCTAAAAAGTGGGGGGTTGGAAGCGAGAGGGCACCGCTGGAAGTGCTGGAGCTTTTTTGGGGGTGGCTAGAAATTTGGGCGGTGGGTGGAAAGGAGGGGGCTTTGAGTGGTGGAAACTGGGGGATCTGTGGGAGTTAGAGGGGTCTGGGGATCTGGGGGGCTGCTGCGAATCAGGGGTGGGGTTGTTGGGGGTTTAGGGGGAGTGGCAATAAATGGGGGACTGGAGGAAACAGTGGGGTGCTGGGCGTGGAGGGGTCCTGGGATGTGGGGGTCCCCAACTCAGGCCCGGCCACGCCCCCTCCTCGCCTGCCTTTCCTCGCCTGCGCTGCTGCTGCTGCTGCTGCCGCCGCCTCCGGCTCCTCCGCCCGCGAGAGAGAGAGAGAGAGAGCCAGGGAGGAAAAGAACGCGCACCCAGAGGGAGCTGCCCCGCCATTGGCCCGCGCCTTGTATCAACATTCCGAAATGGAACGTTGCCCGGAGCCGGCTGAGCCCCCATTGGCTGCGACGCATCGCCGCCGCCGCCGCCGCCACGCCCCCTCCCTCTGGCAGAAGGGGGCGTGGCCCAGAAGTTACTTTATCCGTGGACTACAGCGCCCAGGATCTCAGCGCCTTGTGCTCCATATGCAAGCAGCAGAGTTTAGATAGATAGACAGACAGACAGATAGATAGATAGAGCTCCGCTAGGGTGGATGGGTACTTTTAGACAGCTTAGCTGGGTGTTGTAGTCCATGTTCAGATTATATCTATCTATCTATCTATAGGGGGGTTAGATCTATTCATGCATATGGACTGCAGCACCCAGAATTCCCCAGGCAACGGTTTCTGGGTGTTGTAGTCCATATGCAGAGAGAGAGAGAGGTAGATCTATTCGTGCGTGTGTGTGTGTGTATATATATGTATGTATATATATATATATATATATATATATAAAAACTGAGGCTGTCCTTGTTTGGAAACACCAAGAGAAGAGAGGACTTACTAGAAAAGACAATAATGTTTGGGAAGGCAGAATGCAATGGCCTAAATACCCTAAAGGCACCGGATCCTGTCTGACCTTGGAAGCTAAGCAGGGTCAGTTAGTATTTGGAGCGTGTCCAAAGAGAGTAACTAAAATGGTGAGAGGTCTGGAAACCATGCCCTACAAGGAATGACTTACGGAGCTGGGGATGCCAGTGACGCTCCCTGTGAAGGACTCTGTGCGCAGTCTGGGCGTGCTTCTTGACTCGTCGCTTCACCTGACTGCTCAGGTGAATGCGACGGTCAAGAGCACCTGTTATCAGCTCCGGCTTATTCGCCAGTTGCGCCCATACCTGGCCCAGAGGGACCTTGAAACGGTAGTACATGCTCTGGTAACCTCGAGATTGGATTTCTGCAACACACTCTGCATGGGGCAACCCTTATACCAAACCCAGAAGCTACAATTGGTTCAGAATATGGCAGCCAGGCTGGTCACTGGTACTTCCAGGGCCAGCCACATAACACCGGTGCTTCAAGATCTGCATTGGCTGCCTATTCGCTTCCGGGCACAATATAAGGTGTTGGTGATGACCTATAAAGCCCTAAATGGCTTGGGCCCAGGATACCTGATGGACCACCTCTCCCCGTACAATCCGTCCCGCACCCTCAGAACATCTGGGCAACAATTACTTAGGGTGCCAGGGGCTAGGCTTACCTCTACTACGAGGAAGTCTTTCTCCATCACTGCCCTGGCCCTTTGGAACACGCTGCCCATTGAGCTCCGCTCGGCCACCTCCCTGGCCCAATTTAGAAAGGACTTAAAAACCTTTCTATTTAAGACCGCATTCCCCCAATTAGAGTCCTAGTAGGCCTCCCCTCCTCCGTATTCCGCAAGAGGACTGGCTAACGGGGCTTTTATCCTGTTTTATTATATGATATGTGTAATTAATTTTTGATGTTTTTATTGCGATTTGTGTTGTTTTATTGTGATGTAAAACGCCCTGATCTCTGGAAGGGCGGTATATAAATAAAAATTTTATTATTATTATTATTAGTTTTACCCCAGTGCGATAAAGTTCTATACAAAAGACTCCCCATAATTTGCAGTGACCAACGTTATTGCTAACCTGAAGGTAAAACCTTTCGTGTTATAGGTAAATTTCTAAGTTGCTGACATAAAAATCCTTTTAATACTTGGAGTCTGCCTGGCAATTTGTGACAATTTTTATTTAACTCTTTCTAATCATTTTTGCAAGAGAGCCAACT